>NC_137828.1:13715621-13808121 GCF_963921795.1 Nannobrachium achirus
ATATGGAATCTATGAAAAGGTTGTGGGGGTCCCTCCTTCATCTCTCTCTCAACTAAGGGGTCTTTGGCCTGAAAACGTTGAAGACCCCTGATTTAGGCATTTAGCAGACACTCTTAATCCAGAGCGATTTACAATAAGCAAGGACAGCACATGGTAATACATGAAATGCTATAAAATGCTATAATGCTATAAAGCCTCCCCCTGGCCAGCCGGGGCGCCTGATGGAGGGGAATGGAACTGGTTGGAATCTGGTTGGAATAACGTGTTCCTTCCACGCGCTACGTCCAACCGGGGAAGCTCCCCCTGTCAGGTGATAAGAAGCGGCCTGCTCACTCCTCATGCATTGAAGGAAGCATGAGCTCAGTTCGGGGCCCTCCCAGGTTGGCAGAGGGAGAGTAGAGCCCAGGATCACAGCTTAGGCAATTGGCACCGGGTGAAAAAAATGGGTTACAAAAATCGTGGGATAAAAATTTTGAAGTAAAAATACATGAAATGCACACAAACACACACATTCAAAATTCCCACACACGACATGCCAGAGAGGAAGTGAGAAATGTACCCCCATAGCTCCAGCATGACTCACTTTCATTTCCACACACTCCATACTTTGTTCCCATACAACAAGGTCATGAGTCACAGCCTTTAATGTGGTGATTAAACCTGTTGGCATCTGTGTGGAGTGTGACCAAGGCCATTACAAACATCAGGATGTCTTCACGTTTTTAGAGAGGTGTAAATGAATTGTGTCACAGCTTCGACTACTAGAATCTCATGAGTGATTCTCAACCTGTGTGTCTTTTAGGGGGGTGGACGGTGAAGTGACAATTTAAGGAGACCTTTTTTAATACCTCCAAAAAGAAAAGAAAAACGAAGGAAAAAAAAGGAAATAAATAAGACCAACTATCCTATAAAAACTGGTAAAATATTGGCCAAATTGTCAAGTAACGCAAGCCACTTGTAGATCTGCTATGACTGACTGACCACAAGCGTAATTTGTATAGGGGTTGATGGGTTTAATAAACCCAAGGGCCCCCCTACTGGTGACAGACAGTATTATAAATTCATAGGCTATTATATCGTCGTTGTCGGGTGAAACACCTTGTATGTCCAAAACCGTTCGTTTTGCATTTTTCATTTTAAAAATGATTTAAACAGCAGATCTACAAGCACACAACGCCTCGCGGGTGCGAGGCGTTGTGTGCTTGTAGATCGGCTGTTTTCACTACTTTGAAGCAGGGCTTTGCTTTGCGAAAGAACATACAAATTTGAAACTTGGAGATACGAGGTTTACACCCGACAACGACAATATGTATTTTGTCATTTCCAATATATTAGGGGTCTCTAATCTCCTAATCTATGGGCCCCCCCCTCACAGCAGTACAGGGTGCTTTTGATCTGAAAACCCATGCAGAATAAGATCTAATTTCGCCCCTGTGACTGACTGACTGCTCCCTGTCCTCTTTGTCTCCTCGCAGGGGTGAACTTCAAGGAGGTGAACGAGGACAACAAGAGGAATCTCTTTAGTGAGATCTACACCTCTATTGACACATTGGCGTTCACCTTTGGCAATGTGTGAGTACCCTGTTACCATGGTTCCATTTGTACACTGTCAGAGTCACAGACTTGTGTGGGTCAATTTAGACCCCCATAAAGGAACCCACAAAGCCCCCGGAATCACACTTTGAGAACCACTGCTTCTATATTTCTGTTATTTTTGAGCGTTGCTAACCGCTCCTACATCTGACTTTGACTGTTTGTACGTATGTCCCACCCCATCCCACGTTGGCCAAGCTTCAATTCTGCTCAATGAAATTAACTCATACGAGTTAATTTAATTGATGCTCAATGAAATTAACTCATTATAGTACTGCTCCGCCGCGGGCAGGCTGCAGGGCCGCCGTGAGGCGGCGCAGTTATTTAGTGACTTTTGTGTTATTTGTAGGTAAAGGTATTTTTGGGTTTCTTGCCTCTACCGCGTACTGATACTTCTTGTAGTGTCTTATAATGTCCCCCTCACCCCCTTGATGTCCGAATGAGCTCTGCTCTGTGTTGTTAATATAATTTACCAAGAGGACACTTGTAAACCCATATGGGCTGTATTGACCTCTGACCTATAAAGCAATACGTTCGAGTGGTTTGTGTGATCAACTAGATCGTCAATACGAGCAGGCTGACCGAACAGATCAAATCTCTCTCATCATACCATGTAACCATGTGTCCATACTGTTATCTAGTCCTTTACGCTGTGCTGTGTGTGTGTGTGTGTGTGTGTGTGTGTGTGTGTGTGTGTGTGTGTGTGTGTGTGTGTGTGTGTGTGTGTGTGTGTGTGTGTGTGTGTGTGTGCGTGTGTGCGCGTGTGCGCGTGTGCGTGTGCGTGTTTGTCTGTCTACCAGAGTGTCTGACTTCCTTATGGGAGATGTAGAAAATGGATCGGCGTTGGGGATCCCCCTAACTAAGAGAAGCAGGGTGAGTACTGAGTTAACTACCTACAGTATATTCTCACTATTGGACATCTTATCTCCATTTTTTTCGTAAATGAATACCCTACTTGTAGTTACGGTCTGACAGTCTGGAGCACGGAAGCTCTGAAAATGATCAAGCGATAAAAGCAGACGTGACGCCTCCTCCCCACGACATTTTTTTGTCTTTACAGTCGTGCAAATTTATCATAGCATTCTGAGCTTGTGGAATAGTTGTCTGGCTATGCAGACTATTTTACGGCATCACACAAACGTATAAAGCCGATCCAAATGCTCGAAACACGGCGCAAAGCGACACGTTTTGAGCTTGTACTTTTTTTTTCTTTTTTTTTGTATTTGAATCCTGAAAAGTAACAGTTTTGGACTTATGAGGTTTCCACCCGACAGACGATATGGTCCTGGGTGCTGGTATCAGATCATTTCTCTTGTACATTCCAGATAATCTCAGCCATTTCAGCATTTCTGCTGCCGAACGATGTACTGTGTTCAGTTGGCGTGCAAGACCCAAATTCAGAGTGAACATTTTTAACTCAAATCTTTGCTTCGAACAAAATATTTTGAGATGGGGGTCCGCGGCCAAATGCATATCATTTTGAGGGTCCTTGACACGACAGAGTTTGAGAACCACTGATATAGCAACATAATTATTATTATTATTATTTTTAGAAAACTGTCACAAAGACATTTGTAGAATCGGGCCTACCGGTATATCAGTGGTTCTCAAACGTTGTCATGTCAAGGACCCCCAAAATAATATGTATTTGGTCGCGGACACCCATCTCAAAATATGTTGTTCCAGGGACCCCCAGAAGCAAAAACTTTTGTTAAAAATGTTCCCTCTGAATTTGGGTCTTGCCTTAAAGGACAACTCCGCCCTAAATCACTTCTAGACTCATTTTCCTACTTATATTGATCCAAAATTACTATTAGGCTGAAATGCCCCTGTTGTCCAGTTTCCCCAGCAGAACCCAGCAGCTCTCATAGCATAGAGTGGAGCCTATAAGCCTATCACTTTTACACTATTTGTTGTGGTCAGAAGTGTTTTTATTTTTCATGAATGTGGTACTAGTTGTCATTACAAACACATCCATGTCATCGTTGTCCCACAAAAGCCATCACACTTGGCTAAATAGATGTTATGCTTTTATGTGTTTTGCCAAGTCCCGGAAAAGATGCCCTGTGATTGGCCACTGCAGTCACTTTGATTGGCACTTGTGCCGAATGATCATCCCAAAACATTATTTATGAGATTGTAGTGGCTTGTGTGGGACAACCAAGGCATGGATGTATGTGTAATGACAACTAGTAACACATTCATGAAAAAGAAAATCACTTTTGAACACAACAAATAGTGTAAAAGCGATAGGCTTATAGGCTCCACTCTATGCTATGACAGCCGCTGCGTTCTGCTGGGGAAACTGGACAACAGGGTCATTTCTGCCTAATAGACCCCATGGACAGTCTTTTGGGATCAATATAAGTAGGAAAATGAGCCTAGAAGTGATTTAGGGCGGAGTTGTCCTTAAGCTAGATGCATGATAGATACAAACGCGTTCAGTTAATTTCAGGTCAGTCACTTTTCCAAAGGGGCCACACAGGATATGACCCTGATTGGGTAAACAGAGGTCAGGGTTCCGTGAGGAAGCGTCAACTCAGTGCGAGCTTCAGGGTTTAAACTTAGGCCAACTTCCCGGCTGCAGTGTCTTCACGAAATATTTTGTGCTGTGTGATGATGAATTGACACCGGGAGTTCCTGTTTTTTTCCCCCCCGTTTTAGGTTTCGTAACGGCTCTAAAATGGAAGCTAAAGTAATTCTGATTAACGCAAAAGGTTAGGATATGGAGATAAGACCTCTGCCCGACGGCAACGATGTATTTAGTCCTGCACTATGAAAGCACTGTTGAGGGTGTGTCGTGAATCGTGTTGTATTATTTTGTTTGTTAATGACGTTTTTTTCGTCTAATGTGGTGTCTGTATCTACAGTCCTTTTCTTGCCTTGTAAACTGTATCTTAAATCAGTGGTTCTCAACCTGTGGGTCGGGACCCCCAGGGATGTCATCAAAACATTATTTTGGGGGGGTCCCCAGATGATTAACTTAATGTGCAAAATTGTTTTCTCACTCAACAGTAAACAAACAAAGTGTATAGAGGGTATATCCAAAAATTTTAAGTGACAATAAGGACTTTTTAATACCTCTAAAATGACAAATTGAACATTGGCCAAATTGTCAAACATAAGGGGCAAGAATTGTGAAAATAGCTGATCTACATGCTCACAACGCCTCGCAGCGTGAGGCGTTGTGAGCATGTAGATCTGCTATTTGCCTCAACTTTTAGTCCCCAGTTCAAATATGATAATTTCAGGGGTTGCGGCCTACAAAGGTTAAGAACCACTGTCTTAAATGCTGTTCTGCATTTTTGGCGACTGAATCCCCTCCCCCCCACTTACCTTATCGAAAACCATAATATAAAACTGTTCTGTGAATGTCTTGTTTTCCACCCCAGTCTTTTGAGAATCTCTCTGTGGAATCTGGTGGATCCGGTCTGGAGAAAGATGATCCGCCAGGTGAGGCCTTGATCTGTCGCAAAGCACTTTGCCCAACACAGAATGAATGTGCTGAGAGATTATACTGCATAATGCCTTCTGCTTGGAACAACTATATGGGGCTGTTAAGTCTGACATCATTTTGTAGGCAGAGGAGATTTTTGGGGGCCAAAAGGCCCCAGCGCCCGTGAATCTTTTTACTATTTTTACTATTTACTATTTTTTCTTCTCTTTGTTGTTGAAAGGAAAGTGGTAGAATTATACTTTTAGTAGTTATTTTTGTCTCAGATCTGTTGAAATAGCGAGGGACAGATATTGATAATAAATCTGCTTGGAGGTCTGACTAAGGCCATGGCTACACGGAGCTGGATTTTTCATATTTCCCGGTTTTTCAGATATCCACATAGAAAAATATCTAGGTCCACACGGAGCTGGATATTTCATATATCCCGGTTTTTCAGATATCCACATAGAAAAATATCTAGGTCCACACGACAAAGATATCTAGGTCTAACAAGCACACACACAGTAAAGTCTTCAGAGATATCCGGGTTCCCTGTCTACACGGATCCAGTGAATCGGATATTTTTCAATCTCTCCACTTATTTATCCGGTTTCAAAAATATCCAGCTTCGCAGCCGAAATATCCAGCTTCGTGTGGCTGCAAGCCCCAAACGCATAAAAAAATGTCTAGCTTCAGAAATATCCAGCTCCGTGTAGCCGGCGCCTAAATGAATCCTGAAAAGTAACATAGGCCTGTCACAGTTATTGCATAATCCATCCGGTCGCAATTATATCCTTAGAGTTGCTTCCATTCGTCTGTGTGAATTCAGCTGCTGGGAAAAATAGCTATAATTACAGGCATAATTACAATTACATAACCATTTTGAACCGTTTTAGCACTATTTGGTTCCATTTGTACAATGTCATGCAGAGTTATGGGGAGACCTTGAAATGTGAAAGTTTGAGAAACACTGGTGTACCTGGCATATGGACCGCTGAGGCAACACAACTTGTTGCCTTGTTGTGCAGGGACGTGCAGAGAATGTTAGAGAGGCAGGGGCTGACATTTCTAAAAGGGCCTTTTGGTGAATATGTATAATAGAAATAATATAATATAATATAATATAATATATATATTATATTATTTGCATTTGCGTTTCTTTCACCATAGTGAAAAACTGCATTCATGGTCTGGAGAGGGGGCACCTTTTACAGACAGATAAAAGGGCAGGGGCTCAAGCCCCCTTTGATGTCTATGTGTGCACTTGCCTGTTGTTGTGTCACTGCCATTTGCACTGTGCACACATGCATGCACTGCCTGTTCATGCAGGTGTGTGTGTGTGGGGGGTTACGCGGGGTAAAAAGAGTGCCAGTTATCCTGCGCGGGGCTTAGCCTCGCGCATTAATAACATACAGCATTCAGTCAACTCTGAACCTGTCAGAAGGAATTACCCTCACAGGGGTTTTAGCAGGTAGCCCTCTGCACAAGGTCAACATGGGCTTTTCTGACGCACACACACACACACACACACACACACACACACACACACACACACACACACACACACACACACACACCCGCATGTCACAGATGCCAACAAGCGCACACACACACTCGAAAACACACATGCAGCGAGCACAGAGGCGAGTGCGTAGGTCTGTGGCGTTGGCCAAGTCCATGTGGAGACCCTTCGTTCACCGGGTCTCCTCTCCTCTCCCGCTCGCAGGGCCCTCTCCGGCGGTGCCGCCGGCGGCGCGTGCCGAAGAGGTGGACGAGGTGCTGCACGGGCAAGATGGCGGCGTGGAGTCGGCGCTGTTCTACGCCAAGGCCTGGTCCAAGTACACCAAGGAGCTGCTGGCCTGGGTGGACAAGCGCCTCAGCATGGGTGAGTTTGACCACTTTAAAGGTGATACACCATGAAAATTCACTTTTCCTATTTTAAAACCTTTTTTTGGGGTCCCACTAGCACCTTCTATCCTCACAAAGTCCCATTTCAGACCGTTGTGTCTTTCTCTGGTTTTTGGAATGTGGAGGTTAAAAGCATCCCACGGGTTCTCAAAACAGGCTGTCCAGATTTGCTGCCGTTTGTGACGTCATAAAAGGCCGTTTTTGAAGAAAAACATTTTTTTTTTTTTTTTTTTTCAAAAGGACTTTTTTTCAATGTTTTTTTCTTTTTTTTTTCTTTTTTATATTTTGGGGGGGGGGGGGGGGGGGTGGTGCAGTTCAGGCCAAAGGTGGTACTGCAGCTGAAAATGCTCTGAGAGCCATTCAAAAATGAGAGGCTCTCTATTCAGGAGTGGTAATTTAGCCTCAAACCTTTTGAAAAACGTTTTTGGGACATAAACAATATGACATAAATACTTTTTAAATGCATGGTGTAACACCTTTAAGAGAAACCTCTAATCCAGGGGTCTTCAATGTTTTTTCAGTCCATAGACCCTTTCAGGGATCCCCTCCACTACAATCATATTGTGTTGCAGATTAAAACTTTCTCATAGATTTCATAGAGGGCTTCATAAGCTTGTTTGACAGCACTGTCGTGTTGGATTCATGTTCATGTTTATCTTAAGACTTTTAACCACTTAAACTGTTGATACTTTTCTCCCGCCGCGGCAAATCTCTTTGCCGAAAATAGACAATCTACAAGCTGACTATTTTTGTTAACCCATTTGGCCTAAAATTATTGAATGCTTTAACCAGTGAAAAATCGCAGATATACAAGCTCACAGCGCGGCAGAGAGTGCCGCACTGCAAGCTTGTAGATCTGCTATTTTTGAAAAGGTCGTGAAAATGTTTGCAAATCTTTGAATATGTATTTTCAAAGCGAACGTTTATAACTCAAATTTTGCTTCTGGGGGGTCCCTGGAACTAAATATTTTGAGATGGGGGTCCGTGGCCAAATAAATATCATTTTGGGGGTCCTTCACATGAAAAGGTTTGAGAACCATTGACATAGTAGTCTCTCAAGAACAGACTAACTGAGCTCCAGTTTAGTGAAAAGGACCTTTTCTTTGACGATGGCTAGCCAGATTGCTGACATAGAAACATAGTTTTTTTTTTTTAAACCATAGGAGTCAAAAGACACTTATGGAATCGGGTCAAAATTGAAATTTTCACGATTTTTCAAAAATAGCAGATCTACAAGCTCGCAGCGCGCACTGTGAGCTTGTATATCTGCTATTTTTCAATAGTTAAATCATAAAATAATGATACACAAAATGTGTACCCGTTCTAAATGGGTTAATGATCCCCCCCAGAATAGGGATGCTGGGGCTTCAAGTCGTTAAGACCCTTTTCAAGCCTGAGGGGTCCACCACGTTTGGGCAGGTTAACCATTGAAGCCCTACTGCATTTGTTGTATGGTGAATAGCTTAGATAGCTGATCTACAAGCTCATAGCACGTCGCAATGTGGCGAGTTGTGAGCTCGTAGATTGGCTATTGTTGCTATTTAATATTTTTAACTTTTACATTTTGGGATTTTTATTTTAGAAGATTATACTTTATAATAACACATCGTCTCTGTCGTGTGGAAACATGTCCAAAACTGTTGGAGATAAGAGGTTTCTGCCTGACATCAACAACATATTCAAATCTTAATGGTTATTAAAGAAGTGGTGCCATAGTTTTGTACTTTTTCTGTTTTATATGTGTCTATGGAGTTAACATTACTCTAATAGACCACCGGGTGTGGTTATAATGTGCACATTTGCCTTCCCTGTGTATTTTTATTTCTTGCCTGAAAGCTGAAAGCCACTGAGTCAAAAGGCCCAGTCGAAAAACACAGATTTAGTGACATCATAAACTCATCCCCTCCCCTTTTACCATACACCCAACACTGTGGGTGTGGCTAACTTCAGCTGGGTCACCACCCACCTGACAACCAGGCATACTTAATGAACTGGTGGGTGTGGCCGCATACAAACATAATTTTAACTCTTTCTGTACACTTTCTGAAAGAAATCTTCCTCCTAGTATCACCAGTAAGACTCTCTAATCGGGAGATAAGCGACCGTCAGGTCGCATACACAAACTTTAGAAGGCAATGGTAGCCAATCAGGAGGGAATATGGGACATGGGACAGATCCATATTGATGACATGACTTTCGAGTTTCGTGTACCGCTTTGCTTGATTTGAGGGCCAAATCTGTAGGAGCAGTGTCCAAAAATGTGTGTTGCAAGAATCGGCCTCATGGTGGCGCTAGAAGAGGGCCATGTGAGAAATGAGGGGTTTGGCAGCCAAGGAGAGTGTATGTAAAGTTTGGCATGAGTCGGGGCAACGGTGGCGGAGATATGAGTAGGGGAAAAGTGTGACGTGACGGACAGACTGACTGACAGCCGTTGGAGGTTTTTTTGATAGTAACTGCGACCTGACGTTCGCAATAATACCTGATCATCGTGTTTTAGGGGGGGTAAAAAAGCATGGCACCGCATCTTTAAAAAAAGTAATGCTCTGCTTCGATATACGTGATTTAGCAAAAGGAATTCTCTTTGCCTGGCGAACGTGTATGTGAGGGCTCTAGCTGAAATGTAAACACACCGTGCTCCCTTGAGCTCACGTTGGGATTAAAAAGCGAGCGAACCCACCCACACTGCATTAGTGTGCTCTCTGTGTCACTATGGCGACCCTGAACAAGATGGCAGAGTGGCACGGAGAAGCCAAGGTTGTGTGTGTGCTCGCTGTGAGCCGCCTCTTTGTTCAGTGATTTGAGCACTTGAGTTAATGAATGCTTACAGTTCTGGCGCTTTAGTCACTCGACAAGTCCACACAAGGTGACACTCCATCAGGGGGTGTACTGAACAGGTGACATCATCACCATGCAGACAAACGCAAACATGGAGTTTATGTAACCCTTTTTTTGTGTAGCACTTGTACCTTTTTTGTAATTCTTTGCCTACTTTATTTGTTTATTTAGACGGGACACTGTATTAATTTTCATTCTTCAGTCCCCCCCCCCCCCCCCAAAAAAAAACATGAAAACAAGCAACAGTAGAGTGCATTACATTGCTCAAGGAAAGCACAAGAGATACAGAGATAGAAAAACAGAGGTACAAACAGGTACAGAAAAATGCAAAATGTACTTATTGCGACCGTCAGGTCGCACAGTTACTATGAAAATCTCCACCGGCTGTCTGTCAGTCAGTCCCTCCGTCCCTCCGTCTGTCCGTCACCTCATGTCACACTTTTGGTCCTACTATAGTCTATAGACTAGGATGTAAACAAAGTGTCGGCCCTACAATGAAAAAGTTGACTATAGCTCCTTTAAGTAAGTTGTGAAAAATTACGTATTAATTACAGTTACAGTGTAGGATATGTTGTCTAATAACGTGATTTAATTTATTGATTGATTTGCTTGTTTATGCTTTGGCTCGAGGACATTGTGTTTGTGTGCCTCTACAATTAGATAATCACAGTTAAGTGGTCACCTTAGGTAACACACTTTAATAACAATAAAAGAGATTTCCTAAAGGTTGCGTCACGGCACATTCATTCATGTTGATTCACGGCTTTACGTCAACCTGACAAGTATTCATCTTTTATTTGTTCAAACCCAATGGAATTGTGTGTCAGTGAAAGGGAAACACTTTGTCATGTTTTGCTTACGGCATAGATTGTCTTTTTTTTTTTCACGTGAGAGCCCAGACATGCATCAGAATCAGGGACGTGCTGGGCCCCTGATTCAGCCCGGGAAAAAGAGTTGGAGAGGCCCTCATTGCTGCTACTCAAAGATTTGGCATTTCAGATCATGACAAGTGACAAGCCAGTGGGCCAATGACATGAGTTATATTTCGTCGTTGACGGGTAGAAACCTTGTATGTCCAAAACCGTTTGTTTTGTATTTATCATTTTAAAAATGATTTAAACTAGTGAAAACAGCCGATCTACAAGCACACAACGCCTCGCACCGCGAGGCGTTGTGTGCTTGTAGATCTGCTGTTCTCAATTGATCCCGCGGGGGAAATTCAGTTGCCATGGCAGTACAGCAGTAATGAAACACGGGACTTTGTCAGTTGTTAGTCTGCTTTATGAGCATTTTAATGTATACGGTAAACTGTTACATAACTGCCAGGTTCTTCTGTTTTCAGACATCGAATGCGCAAAGAGTTACGCCAAAATGGCCGAATCTGCCAAGACCCTCGCAAGTCAACAGGTGACTATCTTTGATCAGACAGAATAATGTGTTAAATGTAGGATAAGTGATTTCACTTAAGTTTCAGTTTCAGTTTTCATGTACAGTAGGTCAAGGGTTTTCAAAGTGGGTGACAGGGCACCCTGGGGTGCCGCGAGATAATTTGATAATATTTGAAATGTATTAGGACATAAATAAATATATTTAGTATCAAGTACAAAGTTATTTTCAGTCAGTTCTAACCAAAATGGCTATTATCTTGTTTTCCTCGCAAAACATAATCGCTTAAATATGCTATAAATATAAGGTACTGGGAGTGAAAATTATGACTATAAGGTAGGGGTGCCTCGGATGAAAAAAATATTTATAGGGGTGCCCTGAGCCAAAAAAGTTTGGGAACCCCTGCAGTAGGTGACAGGCGGGGGCCTTCCTCCAATCATGATCAAGTGGAGCAGGCCTTGGTGCGTGTAAGGCCCGCCCCCACTCGACCATGATTGGAGGAAGGCCCCACTCTATCCTGATTGGAGGAAAACTTGTCACCCAACCGCTTTTTTCTCCTCATAGTAAGGGAAGGTTAGCCTCATGCTGGACCAATCTGGGAACTAAATCATTTCCAATATCTTTCTTCACAAATGTGTTCATAAAGGTGTCTACTATCACCTCTGAACTTTCTCAATCACAACTCCCTCCCACTTTGTGGGAGCCAATCAAAGTTGGGGGTATCCCGAGGGCCTGGGATTAAAGGGGGGGCAAATTAAAATATTGTCAATATGAGCGTATGAGGTGTGTAATTGGGGTATTTTGGGGCTGCTGAATCCATTCCAACCATTAGTTATCAGTAAAAATGACTCCTTGGCCATAGAATAGGCCACACTTACTTTTGTATGTCCATGAGACATAATATTTGCAATAAAAAAATGGCTGGAGTAGGGTTTGAATTCATGAAAACTATTCAAGATCAGGCGGGTAAGCGCACATTATGACACACAGAATAACATGATACAATCTGACAAGGAACACTCAAACACAGGGTTTAAAACATAGGGACTAACAGGACACAGGTGAACTCGAATGACATGATTGGCTAAGCCTTAGCCAATTAGCCAGTAGCTATGCCCCTCCCAAAAAGCTTTTGTCCAATGCTAGCTTAGAATAACTTCCTGCTTGCCAAGGTTTGCCTTGGCAACAGCCTTGGCAAGCTGCCGGTTGCTAAGCTAGCATTGGACAAAAGCTTTTATGGGAGGGGCATAGCTACTGGCTAATTAGGCCTATTTTATGGCCAAGGAGTCATTTTAACTGAAAACGAATGGTTGGAATGGATTCAGGCAGCCCCAAAATACCCTAATTACACAACTCATACGCTCATATTGGCCATTTTTTATTTTTTCCCCTTTAATCCCAGGCTCAGGGTATCCCGATACCGCCAACTTTGATTGGCTCCCACAACGTTTCCAGAAGGAGTTGGGATTGAGAAAGTTCAGAGGTGATAGTAGACACCTTTATGAACACATTTGTTTAGAAAGATATTGGAAATGATTTAGTTTCCAGATTGGTCCAGCATGAGGCTAACTTTCCCTTACTATCAAAGGAGATCAGACTGAAGTCCAAACATGGACCAAACACTCTATAGTAACTAGTACTATCAGAAAATAGACCTAT
This sequence comes from Nannobrachium achirus, assembly GCF_963921795.1. Classification (NCBI taxonomy): domain Eukaryota; kingdom Metazoa; phylum Chordata; class Actinopteri; order Myctophiformes; family Myctophidae; genus Nannobrachium; species Nannobrachium achirus. The sequence continues at coordinate 13,728,439 of NC_137828.1, forward strand.
TTTGTTATTATTTTAATTAAATTAAATCACTTACCCTACCTTTAACAATCATGTTCAAAACCCTCAATGTCACGTCAACATTATTTTACCTGTACCTTTTTAACGTTACAATTAAGACATTTAACTGAATAGAATATAAGCTTCAGACGTGTGGGGTTTGACCTTTTTCTTCTTCTCTGACCATGTACAAGGAGTTCATGCCGTTCCGCGACACCTACATGTCCGCTTTCAAGAACGACATCGAGTACAGCCAGGTCCTCCTGCAAACCGCGGCCGCTCTCCAGACCAACAAGTTCATGCAGGTATGTCAACAACCAAGCTCCTCTCTCTACCTTCTCCCACCTCCTTCACCGCCACTGCCCACTCACCGTTCCCTCAGGTCTGGTGATGCCAACCTCCTGGACGTCCCCAAAGACAACGACACCAACCTGGGGTGACAGGGCTCTTTCTCAGTTGCAGGCACGTGCACACATAGACATCAAAGGGGGCTTGAGCCCCTTCCCTTTTATCCGTCTGTAAAAGGTGCCCTCTGCAGACATTGAATGCAGTTTTTACTATGGTGAAAGAAATTGATTATGCTTAGTTCAGTGTGGTATTAAGCACCGAAAATAGCCGACCTCCAAGCTCACAACGTGTCGCACTGCGATGCGTTGTGAGCTTGGAGGTCTGCTATTTTCGATATTTTCACCAAAAGGCCCTTTTTAGAAATTTCAGCCCCTGCCTCTCTAATATTCTCTGCACGTCGCTGCTCAGTTTCAACACCCTCCTTTTGGAACTCACTCCCAGCTCCCATCAAAGCCTTGTCCTGTTCAAAGCAAGTGTATCAAAAGAGAAACATGGGTATGCCAAGACCCGCCTGCGGAAGCTTGTGATTGGCTGAACCGGAGGTAGGGAGCGCACCTTTGTGTTCCCTTGGACCACGCGGAGGTTCCCGAAAGTTTGGGGAACGAAGATTTACTATTCTGATCCATATTGTGACATAACTCGGACGGCACTGAGTCGGCTCACGCGACCTTCGCAACGCTCGACACGTCGTCATCACCAAAAACAAGCACTCCTTTACAAGAACGAGCCTCACCCATGTTGCTGGTTTGATTCAGGCGTTCAAAGCCCACCTCTTCAGACTTGCATTCCCCACCTAATTCTAACCCCCCCCCCCCCTTCTGCCTTTCTTTATTTGATCTTTTTAACTAGTTAATAAAGTTGTTTTCTTTTGTTGTTCATGTAAAGCCGTGACAATTGTCACAAGAACTGATCTTCAAGCTAACAACATCTCTGGGGCCGCTGAATGTAATAAAATAATCCATTCGATTCCCTATTTTCAGCCCTAAACACCACATCATACGATGCTTGTTAGCTTGAAGATCTGTGCTTTTATTTCAGCAAGCCTTGCAGTGGAGTATAACATGAATGAATGAATCTCCGGTGGGTTTTCTGTGTGCTTTGTGCTCCAGCCTCTCCAGTCCAGGAAGAGTGAGCTGGACAAACTCCGAAAAGACGTCAAGGAGCAGTGGCAACGAGAACAGAAGAAAATGGTGGGTGGCGTAGCTGGGAAAGGTCACGTTTTGCATGGTTTCCTCCGCCATCTGTGTGTGAATCTTTTTTCATGCAAAGTGCCATGGAAATAAGGTGCTTTTAGAAATGCACCATTTACCACTTATTCTACCATTATGATGTGACTCTTTAGAGGCGTTTGTGTCCTTGGTGCTCATGTAGTCAAGTTGCTTCTTTTTGAGCTTGTAGGCCCTTGTTTGTCTTGCAAAATCTCACAGAACTGTGTGCACGAGTGTGCGTGGGGGTGCCGGCTATTGTGCGAGGTAGGCGGGTATAATAAAGTGTGTGTGTGTGTGTGTGTGTGTGTGTGTGTGTGTGTGTGTGTGTGTGTGTGTGTGTGTGTGTGTGTGTGTGTGTGTGTGTGTGTGTGTGTGTGTGTGTGTGTGTGTGTGTGTGTGTGTGTGTGGTCAGAGATGCAGAGTGAGAAAGGTTGCTGGTTTCCTGCGTTTGTTTGTTCACTTGCTTTTACCCGTCGAACTAAACTGAGAAATGAACCAGGACCGGTAGTGCTGACTCAACAGCAGCAGCTCCTGTTATAACCTTTGCTTTGCCTGCCTGTGTGTGTGTTTGCATGATTGTGTTATGTATGTACTGTATGTGTGCGCTAAACTGTGTGTTGGTGTATGTGTGTGAGTGCTCTGCACAATGCTGTGTGTGAGTGTGTGTGTGTACTTGTATTACTGTACTTGTGACGGTCAAATGTCCCCCAAGTAATAATAGAAGTTGTTTCTGGTCCTCACAAGAGAAATTGTTGTTTTATGCTTAAAAGAAAGATATTGGGACTCTGGAGTCAGGCTTACAATTAGGAAAAGATTGAGGCTGGGGTCAGGTTTAGGATTAGGCATTTAGAGGTTAGGTTTTGGGGTTGGAGTTGCAAAAATAGCCAATCTACAAACACACAATGCGTCGCAGTTATGTCAGATTTTTTTCTGCCTTTATTTCGATATTCAGTGGAGATTTGTCAGGAAACATGGGGACAGAGTTGGAGAGTGACTGACATGCAAGGGACCCTTGGGCTCGGGAATCGAACCCGAGACCCACTGCCAATAGCTGCATAGATGTGGTACACGCCTTAACCACTCAGCCCCCCCCTCCGCACTGACAGCACTGTCATCAGTCTATGTTGGATTCATGTTAATGTGTATTTTCAAACATTTAACCACTTAAATCGTGGATATTTTGTAAACTTGACCTTTCACTATGTACTTGATCTGCACTTTTTTACCTTTACACCAACACTATTTGCTAGAGCTTGTAGATCTGCTATTTTTGGCTAAAGTTCTCCTCTGAATAAGGATGCGAGGGTTCAGGTTGTTAATTTAAAAGAATGATCCTACCACACAAGGATTTGGTGGACCCCCTGTAGTAACTCTGAGGACCCCCTAGGGCAGGGGTTTTCAAAGTGGGTGACGGGGCACCCTGGGGTGCCGTGACGGCAGTCCAGGGGTGCCGCGAGATAATTTGATAATATTTGGAATTTATTTGCACACTTGAAAAAATATTTAGCCATTTACCAAAATGGCTATTATCTCAATGTTTTCCTCGCAACATAATCACTAAAATATCATTACTGTCTGGCAGAAACCTCAAAACTAGTGAAAACAGCCGATCTACAAGCACACAACGCCTCGCGATGCGAGGCGTTGTGTGCTTGTAGATCGGCTGTTTTCACTAAACTAGTACTAAACTAGTGGCGCGCCACTAGTTTAGTACATTTTTAGATCATAAATACAAAACGGATGGTTTTGGACATACAAGGTTTCCACCCGACATCGACGATATGCTATAAAAATATAAGGTGCTGGGAGTGAAAATTATAATGTAGGGGTGCCTCGGATTAAAAAAAAATATTCATGGGGTGCCCTGAGACAAAAAAGTTTGGGAACCCCTGCCCTAGGGGTCCCGGACCCCCTGTTGAAGACCCCCTGCCTGGACTAATGTAATCTGCCTCCCATTACAGAACGAGGCGGAGGGCGCTCTCCGGAAGGCGCGGCTGCTGCAGGCCCAGCGGCAGGAGGAGCACGAGAAGGCCAAGGTGGCCACGGGCCGTGTGGAGGAGGAGCTGGCGGCCGGAGGGGGCGGGGCCAACGCCGCCAAGCAGCTGGAGAAGAGACGGCGGCTGGAGGAGGAGGCCCTGCAGAAGGTACACGTCAAACTCAAGGCCCCGGGGGCCCAAATCAGGCCCGTGAATGAATTATCATGGAGATACATCTTTTATACATATCTTTTATTTAGAACGGCTACACATTATTGTGTATCATTATTTTGTGCTTTAACTATTGAAATATAGCAGATATACAAGCTCACAGCGCGGCACCGAGTGCCGCGCTGCGAGCTTGTAGATCTGCTATTTTTTTTTAAATCGTGAAAATTAGAATTTTGACCCGATTCTATAAGTGTCTTTTGAATCCTTCTAAGGTTTTTTGAAAAACCCTATGTTTCTATGTCAGCAATCTGGCTAGCCATCATCAAAGAAAAGGTCCTTTTCACTTAACTCATTCTGTGCCAATGACGGCTTATGACGGTTTTTTTCCAATAGCCCTGTGTGCCAATGACGGCTTATGACGGTTTTTGTGTTTTTTACATAGAAAAAAAAAAAAAAAAAACATTTTTTTTTTTTTTTTTAAAGATGTCAAAATGACCTGAGATCAGAGAGATGCTTTTCTCTGTTTGTGTGTTCGCTCCCTCGTTTAGCTGATTGAGAAAATGTGTGAAAATGTGTGTCCATTCTAGTGGATGGACACTTTTTTTCATTCAAACAGCTCTATCTCTGGAACCATTTGTCCGATTGACAAAATTCTTTTTGCCACTGAATCACAACAACTGTGTCTGTTTCTGTGGGGGAAAAAATTATAAAAAAAAAATCATTTTTTTTCATTGCATAGTAAAGAAAAACATACAAAACCGTGGCACAGCTACCTTGGAGGCATTTTGGCCTGTGGCACAGAATGAGTTAACTGGAGCTCAGTTAGTCTGTTCTTGAGAGACTACTATGTCAGTGGTTCTCAAACCTTTTCATGTGAAAGGACCCCCAAAATTATATTTATTTGGCCACGGACACCCATCTCAAAATATTTAGTTCCAGGGACCACCCAGAAGAGAAATTTGAGTTGCAAACGTTCGCTTTGAAAATAAATATATTCAAAGATTTGCACACATTTTCATGACTTTTTCAAAAATAGCAGATCTACAAGATCACAGCGCGGCACTCGGTGCCGCACTGTGAGCTTTTATATCTGCTATTTTTCACTGGTTAAAGCATTCAATACTTAAATACTATTAGAACTGGCCCGCTGTTCTAATAGGGTGCTTTTTTCGACCGGCAAAGAACCGGTTCTGGTTCTTTCTCCCGCCTAGGGGATGAACCAGAGGTGAGCTTTTCCACCGAGAACCGAGTTGGTTACGAACCGTAAAAGTTGGTTCCGAACGGGAACCACAAAATCCTTGGTTCCTCTGGTTCAATCTGGTGGAAACTGGAAACGCAAGCCGGTTCGTGGCTGGTTCGCAAGAATGAACCAAGGTTCCAAGAAAGTTGAACGGCACTGGTTCTTGATCCAAGGTTCTTTTGGTGGAAAAGGCCCCATAGTATTCCAGCAGTTAGCAACTCCAGTACTTTTAAGTACAATTTAAGTACAATTACTTCAGTAATGGCTGCATTATTTTTTTCTCCGTTGAATGGACGCATGCGGTTTCATTTTTGCATTCATCTGTGTCATATTGGATTTTTGAAGGAAAAGGAAATTAACTTTTTTGCTGTTTACCTATTGAAAAATTGTTTTCACTTACACTTTACTTAATTAATTAAATGATTAATGTTAGAGCAATAATATAGGCTGTTTTAGGTCCAGGTTCAATATGTGCAATCATTTCAATATATATATATATTTATTTTTGTATTTATTTTTTGCCAACTGTGTATTTGAGTTTGAGGTACGGTATATAACGCTACCGAGAACCACTATCTCTGCCAAGTGGCCGGAACGGCCGAAGGCGGAGCATTATGTTTTGGCTCCTGTGTGAGTCTGTCCATCCGTCAAGATTTCCGCATTTGTGCGGAAGTAGAGCGTTCTTCCGGGTGCTTCAAACACCACTGAGCAACCGTCGTTGAAATAAAAAGCTGGGGGTGGGGCTGTCTGCCCTCTAGTTAATATATAACTCTATGGTTGGGCCTTCTAGATTTTTTAAAGTGAACAGGGTTCCCACGGTCATGAAATTCCTGGAAATATTTTGAAATTAGAAAAATATTTTTCCAACGGAAACGTTTTGGAATTGATCAAGGGTCCTGGAAGGTCCTTTGGTTATTGATTTTGTTAATACCTCTGAAATGACAAATTAAACATTGGCCAAATTGTCAAATATTAGAGGCAGAAATTGTGAAAATAGCCGATCTACATGTGATCTACATGCTCACAACGCCTCGCGTTGCGAGGCGTTGTGAGCATGTAGATCGGCTATTTTCACAATAAAACCGTATTATACAAAATTCCTCTACTCTTAGTGCTCGTCAGGGTGCCGGGGTCCCCAGTTCAAATATGATTATTTCGTGGGTCACGGCCAGAAAAGGTTGAGAACCACTGCCATACACTTCCTGTCATTGCGCATAGGAGTAAGCGACTCGTTATTGAGCTGAATTATTGTTATATAGTCCTGGAAATCGGGTTAAATATTCTGGAAAAGTTTTGGAAAAGTTTTGGAAATTAATTGGTAAAGATGTGTGGGAACCCTGAGTGAATGTTCAAGTGTGTCTGTGGGTTTTCTAAATATTGAACCAATGAAATGTATTGAAGAAATGAAAGAGTGTCGTAGCGTGTATGACTCCCGGTGCCCTGCATGAACTAACGCCATTTTATTTTGTGTGTTGTTACCAGGCGGAGGAGGCGCGGGAGCACTGCAAGGCCTGCCAGGTGGACGTGCGGGAGAGGAGGGTGGACCTGGCCAACGTCAAGAGCGAGGTCCTCACACAGCTACGAGAGCTGGTCTTTCAGTGTGACCTCACTCTCAAGGCCGTAAGTCCACGCTACTAGGGCTGTCAACAAAAGCTGACAATTAATTGTCATACAAATAACAATTTAATTGTGAACAAAGGGGTTCTACTGGCGCGCCTCAGCCTAATACGGCTAGTCCGGTGCATCACAGGAGTGGGGAGAGCAGTTGCAGAGGAGAAAGACACTGGAGCAGCTCGGACAATTAAAGACTTTTATTTAGGTGCTAGTACAAAAAATAATGACGACGAACGCTTCGGTCTTTTGACACCGAGGAAGGTCGAAAGACCAAAACGTTAGTCGTTAAGGTCAAAGTCAAAGAAAGGCTATTTCATTGTATGTTTTACCTTGCCCGTCTGGTTACATTTGGTAATGTGAAATAAGAGTTATTTGTGTTTGTTCAGAGCACACACCTGACCATTGATATAAAATATTGATGACAATAGTTAAATAAAATTGTTTAAATGCAATGATGATAGTTAAATAAAATTGTTTAAATGTGATGCATATGTATGTGACTTTGTTATGGTCTGACTGAAGGATATGTAGTTGGCCCTTTAATATTTTTCAATGTGGCCCCCTTTGAAAAAGGTTTGGACACCCCTGTTTTAAGCACATTTTGATGCCAATACCTTTGTACTTTTACTCAAGTAAATGTAGAATTCCGGACTGTAAGAGTATTTCTATACTTTTACGTGGGTACAAAAATGTAATACTTTTTTCCACCGCTGTGTGCAGGTGACGGTCAACTGGTTCCAGCTGCAGCAGGCTCAGGTGGTGTCTCTTCCCGTCAACCACCAGACGCTGTGCGAGAACGCCAAGCTGTACGACCCGGGCCAGCGCTACGTCGACTTCGTCAGGGGCCTGCCGGCCCGCACCGCCGAGTCCCAGTCCTTTGACTCGGGAGTCACGCAAAACGCAGGGTGAGTCCCCTTGTCCGTTGACTCAGGAGTAGGGGTGGGCGATATGGAAAAATACAATATCACAATATTTTCCCAAGCTGTATCACGGTTTTATCACAATTCTTTTTTCACGTTGGTTTTGATGGGTATTTTTCAAGTCACTTGACAAAAACTAGACTCTCTGAGTTCCTTTTGGGAGGTCTAAATTGAACTTTACAAGTATGTAACTCTGACAGTATACAAATGAAACCAAATGGACCCTTACGGGTCCATTTGGTTTCATTTGTATACTGTCAGAGTTAAGTGGAGACCTTGACATTTTAAAGTTTGAGAACTACTGATTTAGACCAAAATGCAGGCTTAAATTGAATTCTGCAATGAATCTCTGTATTAACGATTAAACAGGATTTTTTACAAGGCTCCCTCAATTCACCCTTTGTCAAGTCCCGCCCATTGTCCCGTCCCTCTTCACACCCATTGGTTGCAGTGTCTTGGTGGGACATTCGGTGGGACACTCCATCCACTACCATTCTAATTCAGTTGCTTCGTATTGTTATTCTGTGTGTTCAATTCTAATTTCAAACTTGGTTTCAGTCAAATGGAGCTGCTCACTGGTAGTATAGTGACTCAGCATGTTTTTAAATGTTTTTATTTCTCCAAAAATTATGTTTTAGCAAATTCAACATCAAAAAGGCGGAACCAGGGCGGGACAAGGCAGATAGAGCCTGCTGGTTGGTCAGTCAGGGACCAACCAGAAGGCTGACAAAGGGTGAATTGTATCACGATACATATGATACCTCTGAAAAGGCATATCGTGGAGACATTGTATTGTGTCAACGATAATTATCGCCATATCGCCCACCCCTACTCAGGAGTCACGCAAGACGCAGGGTGAGGTGAGGTCCTGACTCAGTTCTGGGGTGGGCGGGCTTGAAAGAAACACTGAACTGAAGTTCAATCTGAGAGCATTTTTTTCTGGTAAGGTTTTCCAGCCAGCGAATCAGGATCAAGTGCATTGTGACAAGAAGACAGAACAAGAATTGTCATTTTAATACATTATTTTATATAAAATTGTTATAATATATAAATAAAAGGAAAATGCCATTGGTTTTCTGTCTCTCCAGTCCAGTGGTTTTCAACCAGTCCGGGGACCTCCAGCTGTCCTTCAGGGGGTTCCAGGTGGTCCCCAGCTTGTTGGTAACCAAATAGACCCTTACAGAGCTTTAACTCTTTGAGAGTGTAAAATGAAACCAAATGGACCCTTACAGAGCTTTAACTCTTTGAGGGTGTAAAATGAAACCAAATGGACCCTTACGGGTTTCATTTCACGCTCTCAAGAGTTAAATTATTGTTAACTCATCTGCTGCCATTTAACAATACCTTCGTACTCTCATATGCCAAACTGTCTCCATAGAATTCCATGTAATTCATAGTGCACGGATCATGCACACCCATGCCTAGATAATGCACCACGTGTGTCCACATTGCTCACAGCTTTCAAACAAAAAAATCCGAATGGAAATCCGTTCAGGCATTCATGAGATAGCAGCCATTATGTTTTCCTAAAATGTAAACAAAGATGGCTGCCATGTTTGAAAGATGGGGTTGCTATGGGGGTTACATGCAATTTCGCGATCGCTATCATGCCTACTACATTTTTTGGGGTAAAATTTTTTTTTTGAAAAACATTTTTTTTTTATTTTTTTTATTTTTTTTTGAAAAAAATCTCGGGTTCCTCGGGCGTGGCAGGGCGGGACAACGGGATTTTTTCGGGTTCCTCGGGCATGGCAGCATATGAGTTAAACACCTGCATTACTTAATTTACAACAAGTCTACACAATTAGAGAATTATTATTAACCCATTTAGAACGGGTACACATTATTGTGTATCATTATTTTATGCTTTAACTATTGAAAAATAGCAGATATACAAGCTCACTGCGAGCTTGTAGATCTGCTATTTTAGAAAAATCGTGAAAATTTGAATTTTGACCGGATTCTATAAGTGTCTTTTGAATCCTTCTAAGGTTTTTTGAAAAACCCTGTTTCTATGTCAGCAATCTGGCCAGCCACCTTGATATGAAAAAGGTTGAAAATCTGCTTTAGTCTACAGCAGGGTTCTCCAATAGGCGGCCCGCAGGCCATTTTTCGGCCCGCGGGGGGCTACTGTCTGGCCCACACCAACCCCAGTAATAATGGTAGTATAAGAGCAGCAACAACACTAGTATATCGTCATTGTTGGGTGGAAACCTTGTATGTCCAAAACCGTTCGTTTTGTATTTATCATCTAAAAAATGTACTAAACTAGTGAAAACAGCAGATCTACAAGCACACAACGCCTCGCATCGCGAGGCGTTGTGTGCTTGTAGATCTGCTGTTTTCTCTAGTTTTGTGCGACGATCTTGTATGATGAAGCAGGGCTTTGTTTTACCAAAAAAAGTACACATTTGAAACTTGGAGATACGAGGTTTCTGCCCGACAGTGATGATATCTGAACTGTTACTGGAGTAGCGGAAACGCCACCGTCGCCCCCTGCAATGTTGTGGCCCTTTGCTTGGTACCCTAGACATAATTCGGACCTTGGGGAAAACTTTTTAGGGAACCCTGGTCTACACTGACCTGAAATCTGGGGGGAAAAAAGACAGAGAGAGAGAGAGAGAAGGAGGGGGGGGTAAGAGAGCTTGTTTTTGGAGAGCGTAGCACAATTGACCGCGGCCTGCGGGTCTTCCTGCGGAAATGACTGTGGTCATGGGAGAAAGGGAGCGAGAGAGAGAGAGAGAAGAGAAGAGTGGAGAAACAGTGGGGTCGGTCAGTGGGGGGCTTCCCATCTCCTCCTACTGCCACGCCTCCTTGGAGGTTTTCTATTTTGCTGCGCTGCGCTTGGTTTTCCCAAAGTCTCGCGCCACCATTTTTTACATTTTATATCGGTCAGTTTATGGACTATATCGTCTGGGCACTGTCGGGCAGAAACCTCGTATCTCCAAGTTTCAAATTTGTATATTTTTTCGCAAAGCAACGCTCTGCTTCATCATACAAGGCCGTCGCACAAAAGTAGTGAAAACAGCAGATCTGCAGGCTTGTAGATCGGCTGTTTTCACTAGTTTACATCATTTTTAAAATGATAAATAAAAAACAAACGGTTTTGGACATACAAGGTTTCCACCCGACAATGACGATATGTGCCTGTTTCAGTTGCTCGTCTGAAACGATTTTTTTTTTTGGGCTCATCCTTGCTTTCATGGCCACTCACACGTATAGACATACACACACACACACACACACACACACACACACACACACACACACACACACACACACACACACACACACACACACACTTGTGCGCATGGATCAGAAGATCTCTTTGTTCTTTGTTTGTTTACCCCTCTCTCTTCTTCCCAACCCATGATCTCTCTGATCGAAAGGGCCGAAGAATGGGAGAGGGGGAAATGAATAATAAACAAGAACACACGCACACACTGGCTGTTAGCATCATGGATAAATATAGCACACTGACCTACATTTGCTGTAAGACGTGGGGGGGGGGGGGGGGGGGGGGGCTCCGTTTAACCTTGATCTAAGGGCCGCGACTGTTGAGTGAGTCCATTGTCCGGCCTGTTCAGTTCAATTCGTCAGGACTCGTTCCATCTGGCTGGCTTCTTTTGATGTGGCTGTGGGGCCCGTGTTATGATTCCACCATCATTTAGGGGTTTCTGCCATCGTTGATGGGATTAAGTCCAGCGATTCCCAAGCTGTGGTTCGGGGTACACTGGTGGGCCCCCAAATTATTGGCATTAATATTATCAAAACAATTTATGTGGAAAACAAAAACAAAAAAACAAACATGGTATTTCTTTTTTAGCCCTAGAATTTTTGAATGCTTTAACCAGTGAAAAATAGCAGATAGATCTGCTATTTTTGAAAAAGTTGTGAAAATGTGTGCAAATCTTTGAATATATGTTTTTTTCAAAGCGAACGTGTGTAACTCAAATTTTTGGTGGTCCCTGGAACGGAATATTTTGAGATGGGGGTCCGTGGCCAAATAAATATCATTTTGGGGGTCCTTCACATGAAAAGGTTTGAGAACCGCTGACATAGTAGTCTCTCAAGAACAGACTAACTGAGCTCCAGTTAAGTGAAAAGGACCTTTTCTTTGACGATGGCCAGCCAGATTGCTGACGTCATAGAAACATAGGTTTTTCCAAAAAACCTTAAAAGAATTCAAAAGACACTTATAGAATCGGGTCAAAATTCTAATTTTCACAATTTTTCAAAAATAGCAGATCTACAAGCTCGCAGCGCGGCACTCGGTGCCGCGCTGTGAGCTTATCTGCTATTTTTCAATAGTTAAAGCATAAAATAATGATACACAATAATGTGTACCCGTTCTAAATGGGTTAAAAGCTTGGAAAATGAGTTTCATTGTGATACCTTAATGACTTAGAGTACTTTAAACTCATGCAAATTCCTTCCCTTGTAGTACAGTAGTAGGTAGTGGGCCACGAGACAACAGCTGAACCGATCATTAGCTTAAACATGCTCTAGTAAAAACACTTGCGGCCGACCCATCTGACCGGATGGCTGCCGTGTTAAGTGGTCATATGGGTGGGCCAAGAAATCTTTATAAGTGGGCCCTCAAATGAACCAGATTCTCTTGAGTAATTGGATGGCTTTCATGTGGACATGAGTGGCCCCAGGGCTTGTTGCAGATACAGTTGCAACTGTCACTGGTTGTGAAATTTGTATGTCCAAAACTCTTCACTCTTGTATGTCCATTAAGTCTTCAGGTAATGGGAAAATTGTGTTCCAATGGATCTACTTATTATTAGCTATTATTTAGTCCCAAAGCATCTAGCTAATACTTTTCATTGATTAAATATTTATAAAACCCAAGATTTAAACATATTTTGGCTACTCTTGCGTGACATGTCAAAGTATAAAATAGGGTATTATCTCATGAAAAAAATCATCAAACCTATTATATCTAGAGATACCAGGTTTCTGTCCCGACTTAAACGACATTATGTTCTTTTTTCCTGCTTCCAATCCTGGGACAGTTCAGTGTGTTCTTCCTTTGATGTAGATATAAACAAGAGGACTGTTTGTACTATATGTAACATCAGCTCTCTCCGCGGCTTTTATTGCGCGGCTATCAAATAAATCAAATGTCACTTGTGAATATACACTTTTTAAACAAACATTCGGTGAGACGCTCTCCTCCTATTCACACAAACAATGGAGAAAGCTCAAGGCTCAAGACATTTTATGAAGTCAAAGATTATGATTCTCATCAGAGAGAGATAGAGTACTTTAGATGAGTTGGTTGAACCGTCGAAGGCCATATCATATCATAGCTGTCGGGTGTAAACCTTGTAGGACCAAAACAGTTTTCCAGAAAAAAGAACCTGTGTTCCAAAGGAGCCAATGTAGTTATTATTTAGTCACAAGATCTTGTTTATGCTTTTCATTTAACCGCAGACACATTTAAACGGCTAACTTTCACTTCGAATATGGTTCCAAAATAGCAGCGCTAAGGCTCACAAAAAGCTTGTAGATCAGCTGTCTATACTATAATTTTGCGAATGTCTGTCTGTCTGTCTGTCTGTCTGTCTGTCTGTCACAGCGTTTCTCCTCAGTGGCTGGAGCAATTGATCTGAAATCGCATCACCATTAGCATATGAACACACCTAACATAACTGTGAAGCCCGTTTGTCACTTTCACAAATCGTATGCTGTATATTAGCATTTTTATGGTGTATCTACTATCTATTCTGCATCTAGCTTGAGGCTCATCTATTCTGCATCTAGCATGAGGCAACATGTTTAACCAGCTCTCTGTGTGTGTGTGTGTGTGTGTGTGTGTGTGTGTGTGTGTGTGTGTGTGTGTGTGTGTGTGTGTGTGTGTGTGTGTGTGTGTGTGTGTGTGTGTGTGTGTGTGTGTGTGTGTGTGTGTGTGTGTGTGTGTGTGCAGGCAGGCGGGTGTGTGCGTGGGCGGGTGGGGGGGGGTAGCCATTAAACGAAACGGGTATTTCTTACATTGATGCTCCTACATATTATCATGCAAGCACCAGTTACAGTTACTTTCCATCCCTCATATACTGTATGCACAGTGCACATCCCATAACCCACACACTGCACATCATTTTGGAGCTCATATCTTTGAACGGGTAAGGGCTAGTTTTGTTAAATATGGAGATACAAGGTTCTAAGATAAAATATTGTTACTTTTAAAACTGTGTGCTACATTTTTAGACAGTAGCCTGCTCTCTGCTTTTGGAAAACAATCCCGGCTGCCACGGAATGTCATGTTTGTGTGTCCCCTTTATTATTTCCCAGGATGCTTTTCACCAAGCGCTCGCTCAGCGCCAGCCTCTCGTCTCACGGCAACCTGTCCCAGGTGTCGCTGACCTCCGACCTCCTCAGCGCTGACGAGGTGGACAGTCCCGTTCACACGCGACCCGGCAAGATGGCCGACATGCGCTCCAACAGCACCACTGACATCCAAGGTCAGTGTTTTAGAGTTCTATTTGACCCTTTTTGCCAGTGGTGCATGCACCTTCTATCTGGCCTTTCTCCAGGGCAGAGCCATTGCCCCTTTCCTGCCGCTTCATTCAATATCTGGTCACTTCCACCCTTGTAGGCTGCAGGTGTAACGTAGGTTATCTGTAGTGTTTCCAGATTTTGAAACACGTGGCCAGCTAGGTCTACGAAAACAAGCCCAAAAGAAGCACGCTTTACCACTTTACGTCTGACTTTTGAAAATAGCTTTTAGATCAGCTATTTTCCACAAAAAAAAACAACATTTTGAATATTTTGTCACAAAATGTTTTTATACAGGGGTCTGCGGACTAATGCATACAATACACATGTGGGAACCATTGGTTTAAACAGCATTAGGAAGCAAGCCCAAAATATGCAACTACACTTTAAAAACAAGCCCAACGTCGCTTATTATAAGCAGACATGACAACACTGGTGAACAGGAAAGCCCCACTACTCCCCTACCTTAGCTGGCCACGCCCATGGTGGGTGCGGCCAGGAATAATGTGAATTATAGTACTGTCGGTTTCCATCTGAAACTTTTTCATGGAGGACCCCCAGATTGTTTTTCCAGGTCGACAGACTCGACACTTGTGCCAAAATGACACAGGCACTGGAAATGAAATTATTTTGTGTTTTACAGTTAATGAATACTGTTTCTGCCTATGTTTTGTTGCTTTCCAAAATCCCCTCAGACGCAAGGAGCCTATAGCATTCCTTTTGTCAGCGTTCCTTCCGTATATACAGCCGCTGTAATCAGGGACGTGCTGGGCCCCTGATTCAGCCTGGGAAAAAGAGTTGGAGAGGCCCTCATTGCGCGCTATAGAGAAAGAGATCTCTCTCTATAGCGCTGCTGCTACTCAAAGATTTGCCATTTCAGATCATGACAAGTGATAAGCCAGTGGGCCAATTACATGAGTTATATTTCGTTGTTGTCGGGTGGAAACCTTGTATGTCCAAAACCGTTTGTTTTGTATTTATCATTTAAAAATGTATTAAACTAGTGAAAACAGCCGATCTACAAGCACACAACGCCTCGCACCGCGATGCGTTGTGTGCTTGTAGATCTGCTATTTTCACTACTTTTGTGCGACGGCCTTGTATGATGAAGCAGGGCTTTGCTTTGCGAAGAAATGTACACATTTGAAACTTGGAGATACGAGGTTTCTGCCCAACAGTGACGATTTACTTTGTTGGCCGCCCAGCCCCCAAAATGGAAAGAAGGCCAACATTTTATTTTTTATTTTTTCCTAATGGCTGGCCTGGACCGGCCGGGAATGAACCGGCCGTTCGGGAGTTGTCCCGCTTTTCCCAATGGCCAGCACGTCCCTGGCTGTAATGACAACAGAGCTGCAAGGGGTGTCACTAAAAGAGACTACTAAAAATGAAAGCGACGCACGGTATAGACTTTAATACTATTGATTGACTCATCTTGTCTCTTGTTAGCGGCGGTTTAAAAGAGGTGTTAGCAGCCTAGTACTTAACAGGTTGATTCACACCCCATTGATATGAAGCCGGGGCCATTTGTGTTAATTAGCGCAGTGCCAATATGCTGCTTCACCTTCAAACTGAACCAGAGTGGTAGTTTTTAGTGAGCTTAATGAACGTGTTTTTAGCTTTTTTTTTAATAGTATGTCGCACCCGGTAACCGTCAAAAGGCGACAGAGGCTCTTCTCGGATTTAACCTGTGACCTCCCTGCCATAACGCAGTCTGTCTCTGTACCGTCGCACAAAAGTCACAAAGAATTTGAAATTAGACTTAGTAAGGATTTGGGGAATTCTTTGACAACTCGGGTAGCATCACATTAACTGGAGGTCAATGGAGGTTCAACCGAGCAGCTCTGTTAGATAATAGATTCAACGTTTCTGGTTGTCCTTTGTTAGCCTGTTAATGTCAGGGTTATGTCCCCAGGTTTTGAAGTGTACCTTTGATTAATAGTTGAATCCTTGTAAATGGCTTGATAATTCAGCTAGTCCATCTAGGAGAATATATCGTCTCTGTCAGGAAACCTTTCGAGCTTGTTGATCTGCTACTTTTGATGCTCTTGTGTGATGCTGTAGTATGGTCAATATTAGTAGGGCATTAATTTACGGAAAAACTTTAGAATATCAATCTGGAGATAAGAGCCCGACAGAGACGATATGCAATACAGGGTTCCCAGACTTCCCACGGTCATGAAATTCCTGGAAATATTTTTAAATTAGAAAATTATTTTTCCAGTACTGGAAAAGTTTTGGAATTGATCAAGGGTCTTGGAAGGTCCTGGAAAAATTAGCTATGCATTGTCTTTGGTTATTGATTTTGTTAATACCATTGAAATGACAAATTAAACATTGGCCAAATTGTCAAATATTAGTGGCAGAAATGCCTCGCGTTGCGAGGCGTTGTGAGCATGTAGATCGGCTATTTTCACAATAGAAACGTGTTATACAAAATTCCTCAACTCTTAGTGCTCGTCAGGGTGCTGGGTCCCCAGTTAAAATATGATTATTTCGGGGGTCACAGCCTGAAAAGGTTGAGAACCACTGGCATACACTACCTGTCTTTGGGCATTGCGCATAGGAGTAAGCGACTTGTTATTGAGCTGAATTATTGTTATATAGTCCTGGAAATTGGGTTAAATATCCTGGAAAAGTTTTGGAAAAGTTTTGGAAATTAATTGGTAAAAATGTGTGGGAACCCTAGCAATAGCACACCTATATGAGAACAATATACGTAGCAGGCTGGCTGCCAAATGGCTGTGTCTGTGTTAAGAGGTGTGCGTGCGTGTGTGCATAGAACGTGCGTTTTTGTTTAGATCATTACATCTTAACCTTACCTTGGTTTTATTGGACCTTTTTATAACACGGCTAAACCTCCCAGTGGCAGATGTCTGTCTACCAATGTAATGCCCAAGGCCTGCTGATAAACAGCGTCTGTCATGATGTGTGTAATCCCAGCCCTCAGGATCCAGGGCCCGTTTCGTCCATGGGCCTCGGGCAGCCAGGGAGGAGGGATGTGCAGTGACTCTGAGAGCGCCGGAGGAAGCAGCGAGTCTCGCTCCATGGACTCTCCTACCGCCAGCCCAGGTAAAGAGACCTTAAAGTCACATAATTGTCATTTCTGTCGGGCAGAAATGGCCTGGCATGGCCAGACTAATATCATTGCGTAGGTATTAGTCTGGGATGTCTGTGTGGAACCTGCATTTCCAAGGGGCAGATTAAAAAAATGTCTCTGGTGACAAGGCTGCCCCATATTTGCATACTGGGCCCTGATTGGTCCTACTTTGGAGGGAGTGAAATCTCAACTGAGCGGTGCCAGACCAAATCTGCAGAATGCAATATTTTTTTTGTTTGGCAGATTCATTTGGTTTCCAGGCAGGGCAGAAACCTCTTGATCTTCATGCTGTATTCTTCTTTTTTTTGGTAAACTGACACCCTACTTGATCATACTGCAGCGACGCACAAAAGCATCAAAAGTTGCAGATCCCCAAGCTCGCCTTTCAAGCTTGCGGATCTGCTGCTTAAGCTGTTTCTGGATTTGAATCCTGAAATATTTTGGACATAATGAGGTTTCCACCCGACAGAGACGGTATATATGTCACGGTTTGTTAGAGAAACAGGACGGTCGAGAAACGGAGCACTCGTCGTGCAGCACAGGGCGGAACGGAGCCGCTCGATTGTCCACGACATTGCAAGCGGCGCGCAGGCCAGCGGACCTTGGGCCAGGGCCGCGCGGCCGGCGGAGCGCCGCGCGAGTTACGAAGCCGTGGTGAATGCAATCGTTATATTTATGCCCAGGCCGTAAGGCCTGGGCAAGCCCACGATAAACGCCCTGTCCAAGTGACTACAATGGAGCTAATGGCTAGGCTAGGCTAGGCTAGGCTAGGCTAGGCTAGTAAATAAAGAAAGAGTCGCAAACGAGTGACGTCAGCGCCTTCACTAGTGAATGGCTGTCGCATTATAACTCTATGGGCTGTCGTCGCCACCTGGTGGTGATTGGTGTGTGGTGAACGACAAAACAAGCGCTCTTACATAGAACGTCCTGAGTTACCCAAACATCCGGTAACATATACACATACATTAAATGATTCAGCCACAGGTATGGGCCCCTGTCATTAAATAAAGTTACATCTACGCATAAATACATCAGCCCAGGTATCGCTCTGTCATTGAGATCTTTTTGTTACATGGCATTCTGTATTGTTGTTTCCTGTCATGTTGTTGTCACTCAGGCAACAGAGACGAATAAATCACGTCATCAACCCACCTTGTCAACATTCAAAATCAGGTCGATCAGGCTTATAACTCAGTTGAACTCACTGGCATACAGGGACGTGCTGGCCATTGGGAAAAGCGGGACAACTCCCGAAAGGCCGGTTCATTCCCGGCCAGTCCAGGCCGGCCACTGTTGGGCAGAAACCTCGTATCTCCAAGTTTCAAATTTGTAAATTTTTGCAAAACAAAGCCCTGCTTCATCATACAAGCCAGTCGCACAAAAGTAGTGCAAACAGCAGATCTACAAGCACACAACGCCTCGCGGTGCGAGGCGTTGTGTGCTTGTAGATCGGCTGTTTTCACTAGTTTAAATCAATTTTAAAATGATAAATACAAAACAAACGGTTTTGGACATACAAGGTTTCCACCCGACAACGACGAAATATAACTCATGTAATTGGCCCACTGGCTTGTCACTTGTCATGATCTGAAACGGCAAATCTTTGAGTAGCAGCAGCGCTATAGAGAGAGATCTCTCTCTATAGTGCACAATGAGGGCCTCTCCAACTCTTTTTCCCGGGCTGAATCAGGGGTCCAGCACGTCCCTGCTGGCATAATATGACAGACAGGAAAGGCATGGCTCAGACTGAGTATCTAAATTGGCCGCAGGGGCTTATGCCAACTTGTGGTTCACCCTAATGCCATTATTATTTGTATTATTATTATTATTATTATATTTTTTAGAATCTTGGGGTTTTAATGTTTTGCGGTGAAACTTTTACTTAAAGGACTAGGATATAATGCATTATAATTACATTTATACAGCATTATAATGCACTTCATACACTAATTGTAATCGTTTATAATTATGCATAACATCTTATAACAAGGTTTGTGAATGCTGGTCGTAATGCATTATAAACTCAGTGGAACAGCGCATTATAACTACCTGGTAACACTTTACTTAAAGTTGCATCTACAATGCATTATAATTGCACTTATAATGCACTTCATAAGACTTGTTATGAAGCCAGTTTATGAATAACAACATTATCACTTTATAACTGACTAAGTTATGGGAGTTATTACTTATTATGTGCTGGTCCTCTAAGCTCATAATGCATTATGACCAGCCCTTATAATACTTCATAAACATTGTTATTGTTAGGCATAAATATTTCAAAACCAGTCAATGTTGAATGCTCACACCGATATGTTTCAAACAGTGCTGCAACACCGGGGCGGGTATTTTGATCCGTTGCTGTGCTACAGTATGGGAGGTGTGATGTTAGTATACAGATCCGGTTGCAACTCTTAAGGCAAGACTCAGCAAGTCATTTCCACTCTGGATTTTTACTGGAAAGTCTCAACGTCATTATTAGGCTTAGTGCAGTGATTCCAAAACAGTTCTAATGTCAAGGACTCACAAGTTTGGTGTGCCTTAGGCCTCAGACTCCCATAACTCTGACAGTGTACAAGTGGAACCAAGTGGACCCATTTGTACACTCTTGAGTTATAGACCAGTATGGGTCCATTTGGTTCCTAACTATCAATCATTTAGCTGGGCACATTTTTATTTATTTTTATCCTACGATTTTGTAACCCATTTTTCACCCAGTGCTAATTGCTTAAGCTGTAATCCTGGGCACTGCTTCCCCTCTGCCAACCTTGTGAGGGCCCAGAACTGAGCTCATGCTTCCCTCAGTGCATGAGGAGTGAGCAACCACTTCTTATCACCTGACAGGGGGGAGCTTCCCCGGTTGGACGTAGCGCGTGGAAGGAACTTGTTATTCCAACCAGTTCCTTTCCCCTCCATCAGGGGAGGCATAACTGGGTCTTATGATAAAAATAAGAACATTATAATGGTGTGTAAAACAAAACATCTCAAATTTGCCACAGACAAGACCAAGTCTATGCCACAGACACATTTGTCCGTTTACGGACATATTGACTACTCCTGCTGATGCTCTTATTGATTTTACAATCAGTGTTTAAATGGACTGAAATAGAGATAAAATCTTAGAAGGCTTTTTGTTTCCATTTGTAACCTTCATTATTATAACCGGCACTTGATTAACCTTGACATGTAAAATCTACATGTCAAGGTTAATTAAGCACTGGTTATAACAATAATCACTATCAATGGTACCATTGATCATCAATGGTACCATTGATCATCAATGAATGGATCAATGGTGATCAATGCTAGAGGTGTGAAAAGCTCCTAATCCCCCCCCATTGTCCCTGTAATCGCCCTCATCAACGACGAATGACCACACCTTTAAAACTCTGATACTTAAATCCAGAGATCCTCTCATGAGTCCAGAGTTGAGAGTTTAGTCTTGGCTGGTACCCCAGCTCAAGCGCTCCGATCAACTCGTTCATTTCCCACCGCTGAAAAAGACAGCGGAACTGTGACTCTTCTCTCTGTGACTTTGTGACATCGCGTGTGGAGAATGAGAACTAAGTGGTGCTTCATGCCTTCCTGTGCAGCAGACTTCAAGAGGAGGCTGCCCAGGACGCCCTCCACGGGGACCATGTCGTCCGCCGACGACCTCGACGAGAGAGAGCCCCACTCGCCCTCTGATAACGGTGAGTCACTCGCTCTCTCACGCAGACACGCACACACACACACAGGGACGTGCTGCTGGGCCCCTGATTCAGCCCGGGAAAAAAGAGTTGGAGAGGCCCTCATTGCGCGCTATAGAGAGAGATCTCTCTCTACAGCGCTGCTGCTACTCAAAGATTTGTGACAAAGTGACAAGCCAGTGGGCCAATTACATGAGTTATATTTCGTCGTTGTCGGGTGGAAACCTTGTATGTCCAAAACCGTTTGTTTTGTATTTATCATTTAAAAAATGATTTAAACTAGTGAAAACAGCCGATCTACAAGCACACTTTGCGAAAAAATCTACGAATTTGAAACTTGGAGATACAAGGTTTCTGCCCGACAGTGACATTTTATTTTTATTTATTTTCCTAATATTCCTATTTTCCGGCCGTTCGGGAGTTGTCCCGCTTTTCCCAATGGCCAGCACGTCCCTGCACACACACACAGAGCGAGAGAGCAAGATGGCCAGAGAGAATCCCTCGGAGGAAGCAACCTCTTGTCTCCATATTTAAACTTTTTGTGTTTTTAAACGGCCCACTTGATCATACTACACTAACCGCAGTGTCACAAAAGCATCAGAAGTAGCAGATCTACAAGCTCAAAGAGTTTTGAGCGTGTCCATCTGCTACTTTTGCTATTTTTTATACATTTTAATCCTGAAAAGTAAGTAAGTAAGTTTTGGATTTTGGACATAATATGATGAAAATGTGAACATTGAGTTTATCTAAACAAAACGAGTTACACTATTCTTAAGTGTTGTTTGG
Source organism: Nannobrachium achirus (assembly GCF_963921795.1). NCBI lineage: Eukaryota > Metazoa > Chordata > Actinopteri > Myctophiformes > Myctophidae > Nannobrachium > Nannobrachium achirus. The sequence goes on from NC_137828.1 coordinate 13,749,989, forward strand.
AGCAAATGTCTGTCTGATCTGTCTTCTAGATCTGCTACTTTTGATGCTTTTGTGTGACGCTGTAGTACTATCAAGTGTACAGCGTAGTACGCAAAAAAACAAACAAACAAACAAACAAAAAACACAAACACAATCAAATATGAGATAAAAAGGTTTCTGCCCGAAAACAAACGCTTATACAGTCTGATCTAAACTTTTTCTCTCGCCATCTCTCCCTCCCTCCCTCCCTGCAGGTCTGAGTGAGATGGTGATAGAGACGGCCAGCTCCCCAGGTCCCTTCAGGAACACCCAGATGTCCAAGGCAGCCCAGACCCACAAGCTGAGGAAGCTCCGAGCCCCCTCCAAGTGCCGCGAGTGTGACAGCCTGGTGGTCTTCCACGGAGCTGAGTGCGAGGAGGTGAGACCCTCTCGCCAGAGCTTGTCAATGTTTTTCATGCCAATATTTTGGTCACATATCTGAGAAGAGTTCGTGCCAGGCAGTGTTGTATTGGTGATTTAATGTTTGGTGGCACGCTAATTTAATGACGTCACACACGCACGCCGCTTGACACCTACACTAGAGGAGTTAGCAGACCATTGATATGCAACCAGGAGGCTCGTTCCTATGTTAATGCCCGATGGCGTAACTCTACAACTTTTGTAAACGTTGTTGAGGCGTTTCGGGCAGTATTTTGATGGAATCGTGCACTTTATGAAAGAAGCATGACATTTGGCACACAGTTAGAACATGCCATATGGAACATTTTTGGCTATAGGGGCATCGCAGATTTGTCTTGGGAATCTTGTGGGAGCCAATTAAAGTTGGGCTCTCATAGACTTTACTATAGAGTAAAATAATACAAAAAATGAATATGCTTTAAGTAGCATGTGAGGGGTCAATCTAGGTGTTTTTCGGGATTCTGAATCCAATGCAAACATTCTTTTTGCAGGAAAAACATTCCTTGGGACCCCATAAAACTATGGTTTAGTGATGAGTCACCACTTTTCAAAGTTTTGTGGCGGCCGTTTCTCGTAAAGGAATGTTTTTTGTGCAAAACAAATGCATTGGATTCAGAATCCCGAAAAACACCTAGTTTGACCCCTCACATGCTACTTAAAGCATTTTTCTTTTTTATTATTTTACTCTATAGTAAAGTCTATGAGAGCAACTTTGATTGGCTCCGACAAGTTTCCCAAGACAAATCTGCGATGCCCCTATAGCCAAAAATGTTCCATATGGCATGTTCTAACTGTGTGCCAAATGTCATGCTTCTTTCATAAAGCGCACAATTTTTGCCTGAAACGCTCGGACTATATATATATATGTCACGGTTAGATAGAGAAACTGTTAGATCGAGAAACGGATCGCTCGTCGTGCGGCGCGGGGCGGAAACAAGCGGTCGCTTTGATCCACAACAAAGGCAACAACAACGTACATTAGGTATTTATTTCCATGGCATTCATATACATCTCCCACAGCTGTTCAAAATCACTCTGTCTACCCCACACTTTATATGTCAACCTCTCCAGCCTGATGGAATTCATGAGTTCCCGATGCCACATCCTCAATGTTGGGGCTTCAACACTTTTCCAGCATAATGCCACAGCTCTTCTAGCTTGGAGAAGACCAAAGTCTAAGATTTTAGCTAGCTTCGCTGACTGTGTAAAGTTCTTTGGATGAATTCCGAGTATACAGAGTTTAGCACATAGTGGAACTGTGATTTTAAAGATTCCTGACAGACATTTCATGACTTAATTCCCAAAAAATTGCATCTTAGAACATTCCCACATACAGTGAAATAAAGTACCTTTATGGAACAGTTACTGTTTTACATTTAGTTGTTCACGCTTGGAAGAATGTGACTTTTCCAGTGTATTTATACAGTTCGAGTCCAAGCAACGGTGGCATTGAAGTGTTTTGATAGAAACCGTAGTCTAGACGACAACAAAACATTCAAGAAGTCACTAATGTTTTCATTGATAGGTAGTTATTGACAGTTGGGGAATTTGTGTTTGACGTTGTCTGCAAGATTGACGTCACCCTGGAGGGGAGTGGACGCTTTTCCAAAATAATGAAAAATGAACACGTGCATGAAAAGAGAAAATATATAGTAATTCGGCGAGCCAAATTATGCTAAAGTTACACCAAAATGAGTGAGTGATAAAATATTAATATCTGAATGGGGTCCTTGAATGTTATATTTCACAACAATGCTACTTGTTGGACTTATTTTCTTAGATTTAACCCCTCTATTACACAAGCGCTATTTTATACTTTGTACAATGTCATCATTTTTAAAAAAAAATAGAGAAGGAAAAATTGCAGATCTACTGTACAAGCTCACATGTCGGATGTATCACTTCTATCCTCATCCCTGTGTTGTGAAAATCTTTAGACGTGTTGAAAATGTCACGAGGATGAAGTGAAATTGGATTAAATAGCATTGACATCCGTGCGTCCTATGTGTGCAGTCAGGGGTGTCGCACCAAATTCTGGGCCTTTAACTATTTTTACTTTAACTATTGAATAATAGCAGATATAAAAGCTCACAGCGTGGCACCGAGTGCCACGCTGCGAGCTTATAGATCTGCTATTTTTGAAAAATCGTGAAAACTTCAAAAGTCTTTGAATATTTCAAATCCTTCTTTTTTTTGAAAAAACTATGTTTCTATGTCAGTAGTGCTCAAACCTTTTCATGTGAAGGACCCCCAAAATGATATGTATTTGGCCACGGACACCCATCTCAACATATTTAGTTCCAGGGACCCCCCAGAAGCAAAATTTGAGTTCAGAATGTTCCCTTAAAAAATACATATTCAAAGATTTGCACACATTTTCATGACTTTTCAAAAATAGCTACAAGCTCACAGCGCGGCACTCTGTGCCGTGCTTGTATATCTGCTATGTCTCAATAGCTAAAGTATAAAATAATTAAGGCGCCTCCACCTTGGGCCCTAGTAACTCAGTCCCACTTTGCCCCCCCTTGTGACGCCCTTGTGTGCAGTGCTCGTTGGCCTGTCATAAGAAGTGCCTGGAGACCCTGGCCATCCAGTGTGGCCACAAGAAGCTCCAAGGAAGACTCCATCTGTTCGGCATCGACTTCACCCAGGCAGCCAAGAACAGTCCCGACGGCGTCCCCTTCATCATCAGGAAATGCACCTCAGAGATCGAGAACAGAGCGCTCAACATCAAGGTATTTAACTTGGCCATTAGTATAACATGCTTTAGGCTACATACAGTACAACAGCACTGTTTGACTTTGTTTGTGTGTGGCTGTAAAAAAATATATATATATGGTGAACAAAATTGTTAGTGAATGATTAAGTATAGAGTAGTCTCGCGTGGCCAGACGGTTGCCTCCGCGATTTGGTCAAATGCTCCCAGCATACAGTCTGGCAAAGCAGAAAGATAAAAATGAGTGCGAGATGAAAGCGGAAGTGAAGCCCCCACGTCACTTCCGTTTCAGTCTCACATCGCACACATTTATCATTATATAAATAAAAATCATATAAGCATGTTTAGCTTGCTGCTTAGCAGAAATGACATTTTAAAATATATTGTTTTGAACGTTAATGCCCGTTTTCGATACTCGCCGTTCGGGAGCTGCTGTTCCAGACTCTATATAGCATTCAGAGATTGTGGAATAGTTGTCTTGCTACGCGAGACTAAGTATAGAGTAACTTAATGTGCGATCTGATTGATTGATTGATTGAATACTTTATTCGTCAGAAATGTAAAATGTAAGCCATTACATTCACCCCCAAATTACTTTTGGAGCTGTGTGAAGCACAGGCTCCCTATACGTGGCTGTGTGGGTCTGTGTGTGTGTCTGTCTGTCTGTCTGTGTGTCTGTGTGTGTGTCTGTGTGTATGTAGCCTGAACTTCCTAAACTTCGGCACGCCACTAGTCCCACAGTTTTGCCACCACACACTCGCGCCATATGACAAATCGACCGGCTTACTCGGGAATCGTGGGCTATTACTTTTCTAAGAGAAAGGTTCTATAGTTTAATTGATATTAATTTATTAGTGAATTAATTTTCCCCATTGACTTATAATGGGAATTGCAAAAACTCACATTCAATTATTTGTCTCTCGCAAACCATAGGGGCTAGAGTTTCAAGACTTGGAGAGGAGGTTCATAATGATTTCAAGGATTAAATAAAAAATAATTGTGTCATTTGGCCGCATGGTGGCGCCATAACACCCCACTTTACGTTTTGGCCTGTAACTCTTGAACCGTAGGTCGGAAAATTAAAAATATTTTTTCCCTGGATTCCTTGGGTCATGACGCATCTCCCCATATAGGCCACGCCCATTTGCGCCATGATAGATTTTCCGCCATCTTGAATTTTCTCCAAAACACACTTTTTGCTCCTTCTCCTACATATTTTCTTCAAATGTCACAAAAATCGGTACACATGATCCACACACACACACACACACACACACACACACACACACACACACACACACACACACACACACACACACACACACACACACACACAGCTCCACTTCACACGGGTGTGATTTTTTCTATTGATTACTCATGCCATGATGACTTGAGTTCAATAATATTATTTTGTTGGAGACCCAAATGCATTTGGGTCCCCATCCGATTTCTTTTTCTTTTTTTTTTTTAAGGGTGGTCACACCGTCTCCTATACATGGCCGTGTGTGTGGGTCTGTCTGTCTGTCTGTCTGTCTGTCTGTCTGTCTGTATGTAGCCTGCAATACCTTTTCTGACCACACATGTTAAGGTAGGGGCGCTGTTGTTCAGGCCAGGCCATAGGGCCAGGCACGCACGCACGCACGCACGCACACACCACACACACACACACACACGCAGCCTCCACCGTCCACCGTCACGGCACCCCAGGGTGCCCCGTCACCCACTTTGAAAACCCGTGGTGTAGGGGCATTCCCCATTTTGGTTGCAGAGCAGTTGAATGTGAACTTTCCAATTTCTTTTGCTCTAAATATGGGTGGTACCAGATCATGGTCGCTACCTCTAGTCCTGTGGCTGTGGGTGTCACTCACTTTAGAGGAGTAGTTTGACAGGTATGAGGGTATTGAATGCACTGACTGCCCCTGTGACTATCTTAACCACCTATCCCAGTGATATTAGCTTGATGTGATGTGCTCTTCCTGTCTGCTCTGTGCAGGGTATCTATCGTGTGAACGGGGCCAAGTCTCGCGTGGAGAAGCTGTGCCAGGCGTTCGAGAATGGCAAGGACCTGGTGGAGCTCTCGGATCTTTACCCCCACGACATCAGCAACGTGCTCAAACTCTACCTGCGACAGGTGGGCTGCTTGTTTTCACCCGCACCCTTATTAGATAGATACCTTTATTATCCCAAGGGGGAAATTCAGTTGTCCAGTTGTAGCACAGCAGTATACAGTTATTTACAAAGTTACAGAGAAGTACGAAAAAAAGATAGATAGGAGGAAAAAACAAGAGCAGTACAGTACCAGTAAAGAGATGGTGCATCAAGAGAGGGGGCGAATAATATATAAATATATATACATAAAGTGTCTTACAAAAAGAGACCATAGCAGTCAATGCTAGTTAGTGCAACAAGTATCTCACTGTCATTGTTAAACAAAGCAAAAAACTCAGAAACTACCAACACAACCTAATTGACCTGCAATGTCAAAAATCAGTGCGAAAGAAACAAAAAAAACAGCTCAGAGAAGAAGAAACTAGGAAGCGTGTCACCGCAAGACGCACATGAGCACCCTCCCTGGAAGGTCCTTCGAGGTCAAAGTCAATACAGCAATAGTTCCGTCAGTCTAAGTTAGGAAGGAAGTCCTTTTCAATCGTCCGTTATGTGTCTCGTTGTACAGCTTAAGGGCAGCCGGTACAAAAGACCCATTCATGGTATATCACAATGCGCTGTGAGCTTGTAGATCTGCTATTTCTGGTGCGGGACACCGTCGGCAAACCTTAGTATAAATAAGGCCTTATTCACCTATTGTAAAGGTAGGGTAAGTGATATTTTTTTGGTGAAAACAAAAAAAGGTTTTTACATTCTGATAAATCAAAAGTATTGCTATAGGGTGTTTGTTCAGTAACAGGGGTCTTCTTGTCTCTCTGGGTTAAGGTTGTTTATCACAGGGTTCCCACGTCATGAAATTCCTGGAAATAGTTTGAAATGAGAAAAATATTTTTCCAGTACTGGAAAAGTTTTGGAATTGATCAAGGGTCCTGGAAGGTCCTGGAAAAAATAGCTATGCATTGTCTTTGGTTATTGATTTTGTTAATACCTCTGAAATGACAAATTAAACATTGGCCAAATTGTTAGAGGCAGAAATTGTGAAAATAGCCGATCTTCATGCTCACAACCTCGCAACGCGAGGCGTTGTGAGCATGTAGATCTGCTATTTTCACAATAGAAACGTGCTATACAAAATTCCTCAACTCTTAGTGCTCGTCAGGGTGCCAGGTCCCCAGTTAAAATATGATTATTTCAGGGGTCACGGCCTGAAAAGGTTGAGAACCACTGGCATACACTACCTGTCTTTGGGCATTGCGCATAGGAGTAAGCGACCTGTTATTGAGCTGAATTATTGTTATATAGTCCTGGAAATTGGGTTAAATATTCTGGAAAGGTTTTGGAAAAGTTTTGGAAATTAATTGGTAAAAATGTGTGGGAACCCTGTTATCACTTGTTTATCTCAAGTTATCTCGCCTGATTGGACGAAATTGATGTCCCGACCCGAAAATGTCTTTACCGTTTACCAAGGAGCTGGAGAGAGACAGAGACTCCTGTTACTGAACGAACACTCTACAGTATAGCAATGAGTACTATCAGAATATAGAGCTATTTAACCCTTATTCTAACAAAACAATATCACTTACCCTGCCTTTAGTAAACGAAATGGTTGTCAGCGTGACCTATTGAACAGAGAAACTGTCCCGTAACCCAAAGGTCATAGCTTTAACCCCTGCAAAGACCCCAACCCGGTCAACGTGTCCTCGAGCTCCTACCTTCGCCCCCCTTTTTAGCCAATTGGAGGAAACCATCAGTTAAAATATAATTCAAAGAGTGTGTTAAAGTAAACACTCGGCTGTCTAATCTTTAACCGCTTTCAACCTGGTCGTCCCTGTTTTGGGCATGTCATTATGGGCAACGCGTCACACTGTGATGCGTTGTGAGCTTGCAGATCTGCTGCCTTTGCCACCATCATACAACAAAGTAGGGGGCGGCAGGGGCTCAGGGGTAGAGTGGCCGGTAGTGGCCGGATGGAGAACTGCAAGGTTCCCAGTTTGACTCAATAGTTAAACCATGTTGTCCTGTGATAGAACCAAATGACCACAAAAACATTTAGTCCCTTTGTTATAGTGAGTGAGTGTACTGTATGCCCCCTCCATCCCAAGTCTCCCCCAGCTGCTTATCTCTTCATTTCTAATCCTGTCCCCCCCCCTTTTGTCTGTTTGTCTTCATAATATTTTCATCGGGGCACAGTGTATTATCAACTTCCTTGTTCGGGATTGTTCCTTGTTTCTTTTCTAAAATTCCCCTTTCTGGTTTATATTTCTCCGGTGCACACACACACACAGCTCCCGGAGCCGCTCATCCTGTTCCGCTACTACAACGACTTCATCGGCCTGGCCAAGGAGGCGCAGTGCATCATCGTGGAGGAGGTGGAGGCGTCGCGGCACACCGCCAACCCCCTGACCCCGGCGCAGATCGGCGTGGAGCTCAACCGCGTCCTCTTCAAGCTCAAGGACCTGCTGAGGCAGCTGCCGCTGGCACACTACAAGACCCTGCAGTTCCTCCTCGAGCACCTGCACCGGTTAGTGTTTACTGCTGCACTTATTGTAACTTGGAGTAAATTCCTCAAACTACAAGCCTTGAACATTATATAGCTCTGGAACATAGCGTTAGGAATTCTTCTCCCTAACGCTATGTGACTCTTCGGGCATTCGTTTCATATCGCCAGTAGCGCAGTCTCTCAACTTAAGAATAAAGATTGAGAGTCTTCCCACCAAGGGAGAGTAGGCTTTCGACACATTCAAACCGTCTTTGTTTTGGTGAGTAGCTAAAGTGTCTACTTTATTTTAACTAAAGTCGGCTAAAGTCGAGTCTGCGATACGAAACGAATGCCAGAAGAGTAACGTAGCGTTAAAGAGAACTCCTAACGCTATGGTCAGCTTGTTTTATGTCCAAAACATTTCAGGAAATGGAAACATTTTCCCGCGTCATGGATCCAGTGTACTTATCATTGAGTCTCAAGCTCTTGTTAATAATTGTCATTGGTTATCCACTTTCACTTTGACTTAAAACTAATTAAAAAATAGCAAGAATAGCAGATCTACAAGGTCACTGTGAGCTTGTAGATAAATAATTTGTTTCTACTTTTGTATGTAGTATGAAGAAGTAGTAGGGCATTGAATTATGAAAAAAAAATGAAGCTGAAATATGGAGATACAAGTTTTCTGCTCAACAATAACGATATATCGTCTCCGTCGGGTGGAAACACCACGTATCCTAAACTGCTACTTTTCAGGATACAAATTCTAAAATATGAAAAGTAGCAAATCTACAATATATATATGTCACGGTTTGTTAGAGAAACAGGACGGTCGAGAAACGGAGCACTCGTCGTGCAGCACGGGGCGGAACGGAGCCGCTCGATTGTCCACGACATTGCAAGCGGCGCGCAGGCCAGCGGACCTTGGTCCTGCTCTTCGCCCCCGAGCACCGCAGGTGCGAGTGGCCGCGAAGAGCGGGCCAGGGCCGCGCGGCCGGCGGAGCGCCGCGCGAGTTACGAAGCCGTGGTGAATGCAATCGTTATATTTATGCCCAGGCCGTAAGGCCTGGGCAAGCCCACGATAAACGCCCTGTCCAAGTGACTACAATGGAGCTAATGGCTAGGCTAGGCTAGGCTAGGCTAGGCTAGGCTAGTAAATAAAGAAAGAGTCGCAAACGAGTGACGTCAGCGCCTTCACTAGTGAATGGCTGTCGCATTATAACTCTATGGGCTGTCGTCGCCACCTGGTGGTGATTGGTGTGTGGTGAACGACAAAACAAGCGCTCTTACATAGAACGTCCTGAGTTACCCAAACATCCGGTAACATATATATATATATATATATATGGAGAGATAAAAGGTTTATGCCGACAGCAACTAACCAGATTACGCACATGTACAGATGAATTCTGGATTGGGAAATGACCGAAATTCTGACTTTACGATCATCTCTCGTCTCTCTCTTTCCCCAAAGGGTGACGGAGCGGGCGGAGGAGAACAAGATGACGGCCAGCAACCTGGGCATCATCTTCGGGCCCACGCTGATCAAGCCGAGGCAGGCGGACGCCGAGGTGTCCCTGTCCTCGCTGGTGGACTACCCCTACCAGGCCCTGATGGTGGAGCTCCTGATCCGACACTACCAGATGGTGTTCGACACGCCGCTGAGCCCGCTGGCCGGTGCCTCTCCGACCGAGACCCCCGCCCCCCGTGCCCCCGGTGGTGCCCGCCTCACGCCCCAGGAGAAGCAGCAGCAGCTGAGCAGGCACTCCAAGTCGACAGGAGACATCAAGGAGGTGAGTCGAACGAAAAGCAGGAGAAAGTGTTTCGGACATGGTAGCAAAATACTTTTTTTTTTTTTGGCGGCTGACTCTGATTGACGACCATGAGCGGAGTAAAAAAAGACCGTAAAAGGTCTTATTTGAGATGTTCCTTTTAGGCAGGGTGTTTAACTCTACTTGTACTGTACTACATTTCAATTGTATCAATTGACTATACTTGTACTGTTCTCTATTTTTGTCTAATAAAATAATCAATCAATCATCAGACTGCGACCTCCAAAATAATCATATTTTACCCCCCACCCTACAAGTTACATTACATTTTGTATAACACGGTTCTATTGTGAAAATAGCAGATCTACATGCTCGCGTTGTGAGATCGGCTATTTTCACAATTTCTGCCTCTAATATTTGACAGTTTGGCTAATGTTTAATTTGTCATTTTAGAAGTATTAAAAGGTCCTTAAATTATCACTTTAGAAATGTGTATATACCCTCTATACTTTATGGTGGTTTGTTTACTGTTGAGTGAGAAAACAATGTTGCACATTAAGTTAATCATCTGGGGACCCCCCAAAATAATTTGGGGACCCCTCTGGGGGTCCCCAAATTATTTGAGAACAGTTTGAGAACCACTGTACTACTTGATGCTTTTGTGTGACTGCTGTATGATCAAGTAAGGCATTAATTAGCGAAAAAACACAAAACTTATCTTTGGCTCTGTGTTTATTCTTGTCTCTCTGTGTCTCTTGTCTCTCTGTGTCTCTTGTCTCTTGTCTTTCTGTCTTCTGTCTTCATCGACGTTGGGTTCAATCACAGCAGAGCTCCAAGGTGTACAAGAGGCATTCCTCCATAATTCCCTCCTCCCATTTGGTGGCTGAGGTCCAGGAGACCATGCCCGCTTCTGAAGGGAGGGGAGGGAGGGACTTTGAACCTGGTCAGTACCATTAAGACATCTAGGTGTATCATCATCATAGCTCATAGTATTGATTACAGTTGTACAGGAATATGCTGTCTTTTTTTTAGTCTTGTTTCTGAAAATCTTATGCCATAAAAACGTATGCGAAATGTTTACCATTAGCATTTTATTTGGTGATCTTCAGCCAAATACAGTACATATCTTTTTGGCGGTCCATTGCACAAAAGTTTGAGAACTGATTTATAAGGCATTTGTTGACTTAAGCTGTCATTTCTGCTTTCAGCTCCAGACATGGATTCAGAGGCCGTCGTCAACGGTGTCTCGCCTTCGAGCGTGCCCGAGGTCCAGAGGTCGAGCGAGCGGGGCCTCGCTCGCTCTGGCCACGTCACCATCACCCGGGTCCAGATGCGACACCCGCGCGGCAAGCTGTCCTCGCGGCCACTCAGCATGCCCGGTGAGCGCCTGCTCATCCGCGCCGCCGCCCACGTGGACGAGAAGAACGCCCGCAACGGCGCCGGTGGCAGCGGCGGCCACGACGACCTCGACGGCGCCAGCGGGAACTCATCCATTCGCAACGAATCCATCGAGGAGGTGAGCGAGGACGACCACAAGCCCAAGTCGTCGTCGTCGCGAGCGAGCACGCATTATCGGAGCACTTACATCGACACCCAGACACTGCGCAGGACGTGGGACAAGCAGTACAAACACTACGATGTCACCGGCAGGACTGCCAAGACGGTCGTCGGCTTGCCGACGCCGGAGAGCGAGGCGGCGGCCACAGATGGAGAGTTGTCGTGTTCCGTGCCGGTGTACACCTCGGGCTTCTGCTTCGGAAGCCCCGGCGGTGCCGGCATTGTGTACCCCCACAGGCCGTACACCATCGCCGTGCGCCCCAGCAGGACTTTGAGACGCGAGGACAATGTGGACAGATTCAGCCCTGTGGCCTCCTCCACCACCACCACCACCACCGCCTTCAGGGCACCCAGGACTCTGCAACCCCCTCCCGGGACCTTCTACAAGCCTCCCTCGGGCAAGGCCAAAGTGCTGGAGAAAAGCGTGTCGGCAAATAGCGCCGAGGACGAAGAAGAAGAAGAGGAGGAGGAGGAAGATGAGGAGGAGGATGATGATGATGAGGAGGAGGAGCTGGGGATCGAGATCGAGGTGTCAGTGGACGAGCCGTTGGAGGAGGAGGAGCTTGACCCCCAGGATCAGTCCCCTAGCTCCTCCCCTGAGGATCTGGGCTCCAACCAGGCCAAGCCCCTGTACCAGAGACTACGGCCGCGCCGCCTCCAGGAGGTGGAACACCGCGAGGCCCATTTCGTGTGACCCCCTCCCCCCCTGCCCTCCGTCGCACCCACCCACCTAACGGCGCTTGTGAGACCCCAAGTGCTCAGATACGTACTGTATACCAAGTGCCATATATTTTAAGACTAGTGGTTCTCAGACGTCTTTTAATTTCAAGGAGTTCTGAGAGTGTACCAATGGAACCTAATGGTCCATTTGGTTCCATGTGTACGGTACACTCTCAGTCCCCTTTTCCACCAAAAAAGGTTCCGTTCTAGATTCTTGGAACCACAGTGCTTTCTGACGAACCGAGAACTGGTCCGCGTTTCAACAGGTATATCAGAACGATAGTAATCAAGGATAAGTCATGTAGAATATTGTGACGCGCCCACTTTGGTTCCAAGAAAAAAAACTAGTATTATTTGGTTCCAGTTCCGAACCAACTTTTAGGGTTCTGACCCAATTCATTTTTAGTGGAAACACTCAAAATTAGGCGGGGGAAAATAGAACGGACCCGTTTTACCCCGGTGGAAAAGGCGCCTCAGAGTTTAAGACCTCTAAGGGTTCCATTTAGGTAAACCCCCTCAAGGAACGCTGGGGGTCCATGGACCCCCACTTCTGAGAACCACTGGTTTAGGATTTCGGAGAATAGATCATTTTACATGGGGCTGTGAAAAGAAAAAGGACACGTGGAAGTATTCTTACGTTAATATATAGACCTTGGTGTTATCTCAATGGAAGTCAACATGTTGTTCATTTGGGCTGCATTGTCGATCTCCCCCCCCCCCCCACAAAAAAAGTTTAAAAAATACAAAAATAACAGGACGCACTTATAAGAGCGTAGAGTTACTTCACCTCGTTATCAATTCACTATTTCAGCTATCAATCACTCGCTCAGTCACTGGCAACAGGCCAGAATATTTATGATTTTTTTTTTAAGCTGTGCAATTACATTTTATTCAAATTTGTTTTGTATAAAGTTCTTAACTGATCACTACTGTATGTATGTTTATACCAAAAAAGAAAAGGATGATTTAATCTGTTACAAGCGTGTGTATAGCCACTGCATTAAAAAAAAGAGACTTTGGTGCACTTACCTGGCCTAAGAGAGTCTGCAACAACACTATGTTGCTTCTTACTGTAAGTCAGAATATTGTATACAGTGTTATTTTTAGGTTACTTTCTTTCTGTCAGACCTTGTGTATAAAGCAATATAATAACTTTTTTTGTTCAATACAGTTCAATGCTATAGTTGGTTATCTCAATTGACACTGTTACAACTGAAATTGTTACATTACTGTTACTATAACATCGTATAATGGTTGTCTCTACTGTATTTCAACTCAACTGAAAATCTTTTAGGAAATGTCATTGGATGTTCTCAAGGGGATATCTGGCTTGTTTTAACACGAAAATATAACCTATATTTGTTGTTAATAGCCAAAGCACTCTTCCTCTCTCTCTCTCTCTCTTTTAAAAACAACAAATTATTGTATTAATACTAAACTCACATGTTTAAAGAAATGAATTTTATGTGCAAGCGTGACAGAATGTTGAATTGTATTATTAACTTCATTTCAGTTTTACAAAACAGGTACATAAAAACAAACACCTTTTTTGTAACTTATTAAACTATATTGGACAACTGACCATTTTGTCCTCCCACTTTCTTTTCTGTTGAACAGCTTACTCACAAATGTTTTATTTTAATTTGAGAAGAAATTAAGCACAGATGAAACATGTGATCTCCTGTTTAGCAAGAAAAGCTCAAATCTAGAGCTGGGCAAGTCCGATTATTTGGAACCAATAAGCCGTTGTGCTCATGTAGATGAATTGAATGATTGAGAAGCAGATACAGTGGTATTATTATTTATACTTGTCTATTATATAAAGACACTAGTCACACTTGCAAATAAATATCTCTGTCTCTGTCAGTCCTTGTGCCTATTTGAAACCATTCCGTCCTTTTATGCCCATACTTTATATCGTCACTGTCGGGCAGAAACCTCGTATCTCCAAGTTTCAAATGTGTATGTTTTTTCACAAGGTAAAGCCCTGCTTCATCATACAAGGCTGTCGCACAAAAGTAGTGAAAACAGCCGATCTACAAGCACACAACGCCTTGCGGGTGCGACGATATGGAGATCCCTGATGTTGTCAATATTAAGCCATATCTTAAACTCTGTATTATACTTTGTTGTATTTATATATTTGCAAAAATAGATACACGGCAGATCTACAAGCTCACAACACGATGGGTTGTAAGCTTGTAGATCATCTATTCGCTATTAACAATATATTTAATCAATCGTAATCGAAGCAAGTTTGAAATAATGGTGGTATTGAAGTCATATGGCCCTGACATTTTATGCTCTATCTCATACATTTGACCAAGGCGAACCTATAGACCAAGAGTTCCCAAACTGTTCAGGCCACAGCCCTCCAAAATAAAAGAATCATATTTGAACTGAACTCAAGTCTCCATGGTGTGAGTAATCAATAGAAAAAAAAGTCATTTTGAGGGTGAACTACTCCTTTAAGGGTATATTATAAAATAAAGTCATATAATCCTGATTTGATGACAATTACAAAACAGGAAGTGCAGCAGACCTTACTGGAAACAAGTCCCAGTCTCAAACAGAAAATGTTGGGATTTGCTACATGTGTGTAGTGAGGTATGTATGGATTTTGCTGGTCAGGTCACATAGGTCTTTACGCACATGGATGAGTGGGGTTGACAATCTCCCAGCACCGAGAAAGAAGATTAAATCAATCTGCTTAACTATTCAGAAGGTCTGGGAAACAGCCTCCCTGGTGCAATGTCCGGTGCTGCTATACTTGTTGATTAACGTTCACATGGATGTCCACCCGCAGCTAGACTACCTCCCGAGGTAAGTTGAATTATAAACTTATGGTCATGTTGATGATACATGTACAGTATAGGCCTATTTGAGTAAATTGTGAGTCAGGTGTAAATAAGAACTGCAGGAAAGAATACAATGGGTGGTAATTAATTGTTGTTGTGTGTGATTATGGTAGGCCTACCGGCACAAAGGTTCCTATTTGATTTTAAATAATAAATTCCTCATTAGGCTACTGGAAAATCTGACAGCTGGGCATTATACAGCAATGTTACTGGTGAAAATGTATTGCAAGTTGCATATCTATAGCTGTGGCAAGGTGTTGGCTATGTTTTTGTATTAACGCCTGGGCCATGCTTAGGAGCCCTTAGCTCATTAACCCCATTACAGAGCTATTACTAGCCCTACACCATTAGAGCTCAATGAAAGTGTACAGTTCAGCCCTAGCATAGGCTACATTTACTTCTATTCTACTGTAGTTACATTTAATGCAAGTGCATATATATAGGCCTATTAGGCTTGTGACTTGCTGTAATGAAAAACTATAGTGTTAGTGTTGAACAGCAGGGCAGGCCTGTTAGTCAATCACCAGCACAGCAGTGTTTACTTTGCTTTTATTTTGCTTTATTTGTTCAGTTAGACGGGACAATGCAGATTAATGAACAAATTGAACATTCAATACATGCAAGTGAATTTAATCAACTGATCTCATGTAACCATGCCAGATTTATGTAGAAGCTAATTTCCTTCTGTAGTCCCCACGCTAACAACATGACAAAAACAGAGAGAACATTATATATATATATATATATAATCTTTATTCAGGAAACACACAGGTGGTCCATATCAAAAACAACCACAACAACAACAACAGTACGGTATACAAAAAAAAACATAAAATACATAAAAACCCATAACAGGCAAATGCTGTCAGTGTACTACAAAAAGGCTTCTGCGCCAATGGCGCCACAGACTGGAGCTATATCTAAAGGAGCTTTTGGTAGGGTCTGTTAGCTTCATTATAATATCATTCCCAGAATCATTTAGCATTATAACTTGCTTAAAAACTAATATTAAGAATAGGTTACCATATCTAGTTTAAACCCAACTAAAAACCCACATAGGCCTACTGTGAAAGGCTAGAATATCTAAAGCCTATCTGCCACTTTCTTTTAATTATAAAGAATGATACTTTAAGATTGCTATCAAAATAATCTTATATAAATTATTGTTTAATATGATAATTAAATGTCTGAATCTATCATGTGAGGACAGAAATGACATATCAAAAATAATTCTGCAATGAGATTGTTTGATTGACGTGATCATGTGCCCACCCCTCTCTCTCTCTCTCTCTCTCTCTCTCTCTCTCTCTCTCTCTCTCTCTCTCTCTCTCAACGTTATGGTTGTTGAGACTCTCTCAGGGGCTTTTAAGCCGTGACATCATTTTGTAGGCAGAGGAGAATCTGCCCCCAGAGCATTTTCTGTCCCTCGCTATTTAAAAAAACAACGACTAAAAAATAACGACTAAAGTATAATTCTAACACTTTCCTTTCAACAACAAAGAGAAGAAAAATGTGTAAATAGTAAAAATAGTAAAAAGATTCACGGAAACTGGGGGCAGAAATTCTCCTCTGCCTACAAAATGATGTCATACTTAACAGCCCCAAATACTATTTGAATTGGAATGAATTCTGTGAAATTGATTTGTAAAGAGCACCTGTCACCAATACATTAATTTGTATAGCCTAATAGGCTATGTTTAGATAAATTCTTGTGAGTCCATCTCTTTGTTGACTTTTTAATAGACAATTACATTAGCCATTATAAAAAAAATCACACCCGTGTGAAGTGGAGCTGTGTGTGTGTGTGTGTGTGTGTGTGTGTGTGTGTGTGTGTGTGTGTGTGTGTGTGGATCATGTGTACCGATTTTTGTGACATTTGAAGAAAATATGTAGGAAAAGGAGCAAAAAGTGTGTTTTGGAGAAAATTCAAGATGGCGGAAAATCTATCATGGCGCAAATGGGCGTGGCCTATATGGGGAGATGCGTCATGACCCAAGGAATCCAGGGAAAAAATATTTTTTCCCTGATTGTGTCATTTGGCCACCATGCGGCCAAATGACACAATTATTTTTTATTTAATCCTTGAAATC
This sequence comes from Nannobrachium achirus, assembly GCF_963921795.1. NCBI lineage: Eukaryota > Metazoa > Chordata > Actinopteri > Myctophiformes > Myctophidae > Nannobrachium > Nannobrachium achirus. Next base: position 13,766,725 of record NC_137828.1, read on the forward strand.
ATTATGAACCTCCTCTCCAAGTCTTGAAACTCTAGCCCCTATGGTTTGCGAGAGACAAATAATTGAATGTGAGTTTTTGCGATTCCCATTATAAGTCAATGGGGAAAATTAATTCACTAATAAATTAATATCAATTAAACTATTGAACCTTTCTCTTAGCAAGTTACTAGCCCACGATTCCCGAGTAAGCCGGTCGATTTGACATATGGCGCGAGTGTGTGGTGGCAAAACTGTGGGACTAGTAGCGTGCCGAAGTTTAGGAAGTTCAGGCTACATACAGACACACACACAGACAGACACACAGACAGACCCACACGGCCACGTATAGGGAGCCTGTGCTTCACACAGCTCCAAAAACATATCTTTAACTAAACTCACACAAGTGTGCTTGGGTGTGTGTGTGTGTCCGAAAATAAAAGACCTCTACAAGAGTAGAGTAGACTGGCAAGTCAGGCGACGAAAATAGCAGACCAATTTCGTTAACTAACTGTACATAAATGAACCCTGGTCCCTTACAGGTAACTCGATCTGAGAGTAGCCTACAAATGGAACCAAAATTCTGCAATTTATTTCGTACACCTCTCACTCTCAGAGTTAACACACGACAGCGCAACGAAAAATAGCATGCTAGCATATAAACGTGTTAAAATGGTTGTGTTGTTGTTGATTGCATTGCATGCAGGTGTGTGGTGGTGGGCTGCTGGCGGAGGTGAGCCCCTGCAGGGGAGTAGAGGTGGAGCCATGGGGGCAGGCAGCCAGGTCCAACTCCTGCTATGGAAGAACTGGACCATCCGCAAGAGACAGAAGGTAAAGTTCCAACACTTTAAACCGGTGGTTGGCTCATGTCAATTTAAACCTTTTCATGTCAAGGACCACCAACATTATATTGGCTGCAGACCTCCATATGAACATATTTTGTTCTGTGCAAGGGACCCCCCAGAAGAGAAGATTTGTGTTAAAATATTTAAACATTATTCAAAATATTATTATTATTTTTTAATTTTTTAACTAGACCCAGGGGTCTTCAACAGGGGGTCCCGGATCCATCCTCAGAGATACTTTAGTGATATAGCGACTTTACTTTTTTAATTTTTACATTATCTTGAACCCTCAAATACCTATAGGAGATCTACAAGCAAGCAAGAGGTTTGGTGTACAGGAAAAAAAAGAGCAGACCAAGTACCAAGCCAAGTACCAAGTCAAGTTCACAAAGTAGACCTATTGATATGAAGGTTTAAGTCGTTAAATGTCTGAAAACACCCATTTCCAATACGTCCCTGCTTCATCTCACTCTCAGCTAAGGGGTCCTTGGCCTGAAAAACGTTTAAGACCCCTGATGTAGCCTACAGGTTCATGGGGCGTCACTTTGTGCGGCACTGCGAGCTTGTCTGCTATTTTTGAATAGCCATTAGCCAATGTATAAATGCGTAAAGCACTGCCTTAAAATGATTGTGATGCTGAATTAACTACTTCTGCTGGGGACCCCCCTGGCCCCCAAGGACCTTTGGGGTCCCCCGTCCCCGCCCGCTCCCCACTTTGAGAACCAACAATTTAAACATTACAGTAGTAGAGTTATAATAAGTATAGGGAGGACACCAGATATCACTGCCCGTCCACTTGCATTGAGTTGCTCACCCAGCGAATGAAGCGTACTTCCGCGTTTGGAAACGCCTCTGAAACGTGACGTAGTGGGGCTTCTGTGACGCATTTTGCGCCATAGTTAGTGTTCATGGACGCGCTGGGGCTCCAATTCATGAACGAGCACTTCCGCTATGAACGTGCAGTCAATACAAAGAAGCCTAGAGCGCGTTCATGTGGTTGGTTCTGGGGGCTTGGGCCAGATCCATATTCACCAAGGGCATTGGTCTGGTTCCAGGCTAGTTCAGTTGTAGTTAGCATACAAGACAGCATGTGGCTCACAAAACAAGTTGACCACAGGCTACTCTGTTGTGTTAATTAGAGAATAGCCGACAACAACAAGCTCACAACAAATCCCATTGTGAAATCACCTTAACTACGGTAATCATCTTAATTCATCTTACCAAATTGGGAGAGTCCCAATTAATCTTGATAGGCTGCAAGCCTATAACTACATCAAGAAGTTGCATAGTACAGTGGTTCTCAAAGTGAGGTCCAGGGCCCCTCAGGCCAGGGTTCTTTGAGGGGGCTCCAAATGGATACAAGAACTAAGGAAGAGTGGGCACCTCCATGTAAAATTTGCATTGTTTTTTATTTTGTCCAAAATGTAGAAAAATGGTCATAAAGGTCTATTTCACTTTTAAAAAAAGAGGGTAATTCTATCGTCTCAGGCTTTTGTGAACACCCCACACAGTTTTAAGTTGCTTGATTCAGTACTTATATAGTCTATTTGATATTAATTTTATCAATCACCCCCCTTCCTAAACAAGCCCAACTGTAACTTCAAACTCCATTTTAACCTTATAGATTCATCAAAAGCACAAACGTGCATTCATGTTCTAACCCATTTAGACCTAACCTATAGAATAGGGCTAAATCAGAAATTAGCCTACAAAACAAATATTTTGCTACATACTCTACATGTACTGTAAGCCCCTCCCAAACAGCAAAATGGGTTCCCGGCCTGAATGGGCTAATCATGTATAGGCCTACTTTACATTACTTAAGACCGCTTTCCAAATATATATATACTGTATATCAGGGTTCGATTAGTTTTCCCCAAGGGCCGAATTATGTCTAGGGTACCAAGCCGAGGGCCACAACATTGCAGGGTGCGACGGTGGCGTTCCCGCTACTCCAGTGACAGTTCAGATATCGTCATTGTCGGGTAAAAATCTTGTATGTCCAAAACCGTTCGTTTTGCATTTATCATTTTAAAAACGATTTAAACTAGTGAAAACAGACGATCTACAAGCATCGGCTGCGGTGCGAGGCGTTGTGTGCTTGTAGATCTGCTGTTTTCACTACTTTTGTGCCTCGTATGATGAAGCAGGGCTTTACTTTGTGAAGGAACGTACACATTTTGAGATACGAGGTTTCCACCCAACAATGACGATATACTATAGTGTTTTTGCTGCTCTTATACCACCATTATTACTGGGGTTGGTGGGGGCCAGACCGTAGCCCCCCGCGGGCCGCAAATGGCCCGCGGGCCGCCTATTGGGGAACCCTGCTGTATATCGGAAAAATTGGGACCGAATAGCCAATTTCACATTTCACAAACTCTTCCTTAGTGCCCACTCTTCCTGTTACGTCGGTCCATTTCAGAGTTATGGGGGTCCTTGAAATTAAAAAAGACTGAGAACCCACCGGTATAGTTTTGTTGCCATTCATTCATTTCTCATCCAGATGACCTCGATGAAGGCCTGCTCTGGGTCACTGTGAACTGAAGAGATTATAGGATCCGTAGGAGTTCCGAGGGTTCTTATACCTTGGTGCTGATCTCAGATTGCATGAATGTGGAAAACACAATGCTACAGCTGTTCTGCTTTGGATGGTTGGGAAAGCTCAACCACCCGTGGCCACATCCCTCATTGTTGCCAAATCCCCTCGTCTGAAGTGGTGCCAGAGATGGATAAACACACACCACCGGCAGCACCAAGAAAGAACACACACGCACGCACGCGCGCACACACACACACACACACACACACACACACACACACACACACACACACACACACACACACACACACACACACACACACACACACACACACACACACACACATGCGCGCGGACATGCTGATCATGTCTCACTTGAATTAAACTACTATTACAAGAAACTCTGTCAACTCATGTCAGGACAGAGTTGTTATACTTGTATCTCTTGTCTGTCCTTTTAATACACACAAGTGTGCACTTGCGCACTTGCGCACTTGCGCACGCACGCACGCACGCACGCACGCACGCACGCACACACACACACACACACACACACACACACACACACACACACACAGTGTGTAACAAGTTCAACAACACACCTAAGTATTCTTTTTTTTATGAATCACCTTACTACTCAAACACCATTTGAGGTTGATTCAAATATTACATTTGAATCAAATGGCCAATAAACAATGGACCTTGATATGAAAAAGGTTGAGAACCACTGATGTAGAGGAGGTTCTGTATCACTGGGATGTAGAGCAGGGGTTTTCAAACTTCTTTTTGACTCAGGGCACCCCTGTAAATGACCTTTTCATCCACGGCACCCCTGAATTACACACTGTTAATCTTTTTTGAATCTTATTACGCTATGTAAATATTCACATCTTTCCACCTGAGATATGGGAGGCTATGTCACAAAGAAATATCCGTTTCCATCAGAACTGACTGAAAATAACTTTATACCTATAACGTTTAACCACTTGAACCCCAGCATCCCAATTCTGGGGGGAAGGCTCACCAAAAATAGCCGATCTACAAGCTCACAACTTGTGACGCGTTGTGAGCTTGTAGATTGGCTATTTTTGGTGAAGAGAGTTGGCCGTAGATGGAAAAAGAACTCGTCAAGTACAGTGAAAATCAGCTCTGTTTTACTAATCATAGTGAAGTGATATTTAAGAATTCCAAATATTATCAAATGATATCTGAGGCATCCCTAGACTGGCATCACAACACCATAGGGTGCCATGGCACCCACTTTGGCAAACCCTGATATAGAGGATGAGATGTTCTGTATCACTAGGATGTAGAGGATGAGATGTTCTGTATCACTAGGATGTAGAGGATGAGATGTTTTTCTTTCGCGCAGGAGCGGTTCTTCATGGAGATCATGTGGCCTGTGATGCTGTTCATCGCTCTGGTGTTTCTGAGAAGAGCCAACCCACTCTACCGACAGCATGAATGTAAGCATACACTTGAATGATTTTCAAAATAAACAGCGGAACGACAAGGTCTTACCACAGGTCCATGGTCTTTAGCCAAAACATTTTTGATCTGTACAATCATACTTGTTTTTCACGACCTTTGAAAAATCGCGGAATGTTCTGCGTCGCTCCGATCCGCCCGCGGTCGGGAGCATTCAAAAGACGTCCACGGGTGTGCTAGAATCGGAAATTTTCCATATACGCAACCATCCATTTGAAAGATGGAGGCTTCCGTGTCAACCTCACGTCCAGCCATTTATTCATATATACTACATATATGTAGCCATTGTTTTCTGTTGGCTGCATGTCAATGTGTCCTTGAGCAAGACACAACTGCTCCCAATGAGCAGGTTGGTGCCTTGCATTGGTTTCCTCTGCCGTTGGTGTGTGAATGTGTGCATGAATGGGTGAATGCGAAGGACATTGTAGCGCTTTGGATAAAGATATTATATAAATGCAGTCCATTTACCATTCACCCCTTCTGTTGAAGCCGATTACTTTCCTCCCATGTATTAAATGTGTTCCCTGTAGGGCTGTCACGATATGACATTTTACATGACGATTAATTGTCGCTCAAATAATTGCGATTAACGATTTAATTGTGTTTTTGAATAAAGTAAATATACAAAGAAATTACAGACATATTTGACAACTTTATACTTGAAAATGAACATTGATAGTGGAAATAGCCGATCTGCTATTTCCACTAGTTTTGACTTAAAAAAAATATATATAAACATTTTTCAACATGGAAACGATTATGACGATTATGAAAAATAATCACGATTATGTCAAATAATTGCGATTAGACGATTATGTAATAATTGTGACAGCCCTAGTTCCCTGAATTCAGAGCGGACACAGTGTCTATAAGGCCTAGTCTATTTATACTTTGGTTGCATGACGGTGTTGTGCATAAACAAAATAGTTCTCTTCAGATCTGATATTTTGGAAGCGCGACACCAGGGAATAACATCATCTCCACTCTGGTCCATCCAGGTCACTTCCCCAACAAGGCCATGCCCTCCACAGGGATCCTGCCGTGGATCCAGGGGATCTTCTGCAACGCCAACAACCCTTGCTTCCAGTACCCCACCCGCGGCGAGTCCCCCGGCCTGGTGTCCAACTACAACAACTCCATGTGAGCAAGTAACTCTGGCTGCTGGAAGAGGTTGCATTTGGCTGCTGGAAGAGGTTGCATTTTACACAAGTTACTCCAGCGGTTCTCAAACCTTTTCATGAGAAAATTATGTGTAGTTGGCTGCGGACGAGAACCAACAAATTACTTGATGATCCTACATAAAAGTGCAGCATTATTATTATTTTAAGATTTGTTTTTGGCCTTTTATGCCTTTATTGGATAGTACAGTAGACTGACAGGAAACAGGGGGAGAGATGGGGAGAGACATGCGGCAAAGGTTGTCTGGATCGGGAATCGAACCGGCGCCGCCGCCAGGCATCAATGCCTATATGGTATGCGCCTAGACCAGTAGGCCACCAGGCGCCCCAAAGTGCAGCATTATTAATACTAGGGGATCCTTACCCTCTTCCTCCCCGTCCCATCTCTAAACTAGATAAATAAATTCCCACATACAGTACAGCATGTATATATGCCTCGATATTATACTCTGATTGGCTAGGGTTATACACGGCCCGTGGCCCGTGATTGGCTACGGGCGTAAACACAGATGGACACGGACGGTTGGTTTCTGGAATTTATGGATAAATAATAATAAGATAGATAGATAGATAGATAGATAGATAGATAGATAGATAGATAGATACACACTGTGATGGATCAGTGGTTCCCAAGCGGTGTGCCTCTACTGCAGAGGCACACTGGTTTGACCTGAGACATGTCCAGTCCAGGTGTGGCTTTCAGCTTATTGAAATACTAGAGAAGAGGGTCAATATTCGCAAGACTGTGTGTGTGTGTGTGTGTGTGTGTGTGTGTGTGTGTGTGTGTGTGTGTGTGTGTGTGTGTGTGTGTGTGTGTGTGTGTGTGTGTGCGCGCGCGCGCGCCCATAATGTCTATGTGAATGCAGGTGTGCAGTGAGTGGGCACATTCCTTTCTGGAACATGGTGTGCATAAAGGTGTTTCTGTCTGCAAGCTTGGTTTGAGTGTTTACAGGCAGGCCTATATCGTTGTTGTCGGGTGGAAATCTTGTAGGCCTATATGTCCAAAACCTTGCTTTTTTTGTTATTATTTTAAAAACGATTTAAAATAGTGTAAATAGCCAGTCTACAAGCACACAACGCCTCGTGATGCGAGACGCTGTATGCTTGTAGATCTGCTATTTTCATTGCTTTTGTATGTTGAATTAGGGCAGGGTGCCTATCCCGACTAAAGTCGGGACTTCAAATCTGACCGTTAGGTGCTTTTCCCAACTTAAATTGGATTATAACGTTTCCTATTGCAAACCGTAGTGTGCGGTCTGTGGCACCCGGCCCTGAAGCAAAAACTCAAAGCCTCAAAAATCTGGTAAAAAACACTGAAAAACCCCGGCAGAAGCTACCAAATGAATTAATGATATATATATACCTGGCAACCACTGTGTTTTAATTGTACGAGAAAAAAAAAAGCGAGACTTGGAGATACAAGGTTTCTGCCCGCCAGTGAGGATATCATGTTGTGTTCTGCTCAGATTGGCTCGGTTCTACTCGGACGCCCAGGAACTCCTCTTCAGCGACCCGGAGCTCCTCCCGCTGGGGCGTCTCTGGAGGGAGATCACCGGCATGAGCAAGTTCATGGACACCCTCCGCACCCGTCCCGAACTGATCCGAGGTCAGTGCTGTTGCTGGTGCCGCTATCAGTGGTGTAATGTACATTTACTTGAGTACAACTGTACTTTAAGGGGTCAGAAACCCCGCCTCTTTATTTGTTTTTATCAGACTTGAGAATATGAAAAGAAAACTAAAATGTAAGCGTGGTTATCTGCTGTTGTGGGGGGAGGGGGCGGAGTAATGCGTGCATATCGTTGTGTTCTGAAAGTGTAGCCACAGAGAGAAGCTGTCCGCACTTGTTTGTTTGCATTTCGGAAAAAAAAAATTAAACCAGCCATTGGAGGTGTAAAAAGTATAAAGATTAATTAATTAGATATGCCTACGTCACGTCACAGAAATAAAACGCCAAAGATTTATTTTCTAACCAGAAACTGGAAGTGCATAGAAATAGCTACAGAGACAGCAGAAAGCTCTGAATCCACAAGCCTATGGTAAAATTGAACCATATCATTGCTCCCTATCACAAGTGACTCATTGATATAATATGTATGTATAGAAAGAGTGATTTTGTGTTTCATGGCCATTTAAGTACAATTTTGAGGTTCCTGTGTGCTTTACTTGAGTGTTTCCAGTTTCCAATACTTGTACTTCTACTCCACTGCTTCTCGGATGCAAATATTGTACTTTTACTCCACTGCATTTATTTGACAACTTTAGCTGCTAGGTTACTTTTGGATTTTGATTTTAATTACTAAACATACAATAACTAGCCCTATGTTTTGGCCATTTGAAAATAGCCAATCTACAAGCTCACAATGCGTTGCGATGCGACACATTGTGAATTTGTATATCTGCGACTTTTACTATTTCTACATAGCAGTATTGATATTTTTACTTAAGTAAGACATTTGAATACTTTTTCCATCACTGGCCGATAACAACCCAAGAGCTTGATTCATTCCAGTCCAGTCAGAATAACTCTAGGCTTAATATTCATGTCCAACTAGGAGTCAAGACTATACATTTGACATAAAAGTCAAATGTATATTATGCCAAAATAAACTTCCCAGGAAATAAAGGATTAAAGATAAATTGAAAGCAGAGTTCTTACAGTCTGAGAAATGCATGGTGATGCATTTTTTCCTGGCAAGTTTCAGTTCAGTGGAAAAAATACAAAAAAAGGAAGAATATAGGAAAAACATTTAATGGACATTATCATAGTTTAACTTTGGAGCCTCATCGTACACTCCTCTTTGTTAGTTCCACCCGGCAAACACCTCCATACTAAGAAATTATTTGTCCATAAAATGTTTATTTTGAATCCTATTTTTAATGGTTTCCACAAGGAAGTATTCATTTACCGTTCTTCTCCAAATGAGAAATGCACAAACTGAAAAACAGATAGAAAAGGTGCTCCTCGGAGCACAGGTCTGTAGGAGTGACATAAAAAATGCAGGGAGACAATTGACTCTACACACAGTAGGCTATGCTATTTCCTAATGAAATTCGGCAACGTTCGATCTGTGGTTAACAATTGCAAGGCATAACGCCTTTAGTATTGTCAGTTTCATTGAACCTTGACTATATGGACTTGTTTTACAACAATAGAAAGTCACATAATAAGTCTCTTATCTCACCTGTTATCATCCTTTATCTTATGTGAACATAATTATAGCAGGAAGAACTTATCAGCCGTGGTTGACAAAGTAGGCCTACTCAACCCTACTCAAAGTATAAATACTCCTGGTCAAACCTACTCAAAGTCTAAATACTCCTGGTCAAAGATGACACAACAAGTGAAATTTACTGTCAAAATGAGTAATTTGAGTTAAAGTACTTGCTTTAACCCCTCTAAGCAATAGACGTCTATTAGACGTTGGTCTAAAATTGGTCTAATAGAGGTATAGATTTGCAAGTTTTTTAGACATCTAAGCTTAGACTAGACGTTGATTAGACTTTATTTCAACGGCTATATATAGACACGGTCTGTTTATATATGTCTATTAGACGTCTAATCAACATCTAGTCTAAGCTTAGACGTCTAAAAAACTTGCAAATCTAGACGTATAGACGAGCCTTTAGACGTATAGACATATAATAGACCGAAAAATGTTTAGGGGGAACCCATTAGGACCTGAGGCTGATTCTACAAATGCCTTCTAAATCAGTAGTTCTCAAACTTTTCCGTGTCAAGAACCACCAAATTGGTATTTATTTGGCTGCGGACCCCCCATCTGGAAATGTTTGGTGCCAGGGACCCCCCAAGATTTGTGTTGAAAAAAAAAAACACTGTCAAAATGATGGAATAAATAAATGATTCAAAGTGTTTTCAAACACCTTCAAGAATTAAAAAAAAGTGTACCGGTATCTGCTATTTCTGAGAACCACTGCTATTTTTGCGAACCACAAAATATGTAAATATTTGTATCGTATCGTCAACCATGTATCGTGATATGTATCGAATCGCTATTATAATGTATCGTTACACCCCTAGTAAATAAGATTGAAAACGGCAGATCCACAAGCTCACAATGAGTGTGATCTGCCTTTTTCCCCCAGTATATTTGAAATAGGGCTTAAGTGTTTAATTCATAATTTTCGTTTTCCCTTCCTACAAAAGTACACTATTTGATTTGAAATGTACTTAAGTGCAGTACTCAAGTAAATGTACTTTGTTGCTGTCCGCCACTGCTAATCAGTCACCTAAGCTCACCTTAGATGCACTTTGTCAACGTTTCGCTCAAGCTTACCACCCGCCAACCCCTCCCCGTAAATCCATCTGTGTGTGTGTGTGTGTGTGTGTGTGTGTGTGTGTGCGTGTGTGTGTGTGTGTGTGTGTGTGTGTGTGTGTGTGTGTCAGTGTTAATTTTGTCGACTAAGACTAAAAGACTACAAGATTTTGATATTTTGTCGATAAGACTAGACTAGACTAAAACAGTCCCAAAAGACTAAGACTAAGACTAAGACTGTTATTTGTGTTATTCAAAAGACTAAGACTAAGACTAAATCTAAGTCTAAGACTAATGGCTGCAAATAATTACACTGGCATGTAACTGCAATGAAATTAAAGGCAAATACATATTTTATGTTTGGTTTATTTTGACTAAGTAACAGGCAGTAGAAGACAATGACTTGTTCATAATGATGTGGTTATATTAGGCTAAAAAACCTATCCTAAAAGACGAAGACTAAGTCTAAGTCTAAGACTAATCCCAAAAGCCTAAGACTAAGACTAAAATGTTTTGATATTTAGTCGACTAAGACTAGACTAGACAAAAATTATTTCAGAAGACTAAGATGGGACTAAGACTAAACGGTGTGTTATTCAAAAGACTAAGACTAAGACTAAATCAAAATTTGCTGAAAAAATTAACACTGGTGTGTGTGTGTGTGTGTGTGTGTGTGTGTGTGTGTGTGCATGCTTGGCTTCAGGTAAACGGTGTAGCAGGATTACATCACACACCAGGGCTTATTCAGAGAAGTCTGCATGTAGAGGGAGAGGGGGGGGGGGGGGGAGAGGGGGGTGGGGTTTGTTTGCTGAGAAAGCGTTTCACATGTTGTTGTTACTTGTTATCCAGTGGTGGCAAGTTACAAAGTAGCAAATTACGTATCATTGCTGTTTGGTAAAAGCTCCTTATTCTGACTGTTTGTGTTTTTCCATAAAGTAATGCCCTACGTGACCATACTACAGTGTACACGCAAAATCCTCACTAACACAAATAGCAGATCAACAAGCTCAAAATGCGGCACCAAAACAAACATAACATAACATGAAATGTGGTCCTTTCCTCTTTACAGTGGCTTGTAAATACAATAGTTCTTACAAAATAACTATGGATTGCTCTATTTTCAAAGTTATTTTTTACTATGGGCTGGGACTTATCAAATAATTAGTCTTTGTAATTAATTAATCTCATATTTAATTGCATATAAATATTTGACCTGAAAAGCAATTTTATTTCAATTAAGACACATTTTGGTATACAAGTGAATTTTTTTAAAGCGAAATTTCCCATCCACTGGGCTGAGCAAATAAGTGGTCTGATCGGTGGCTTCTCCCATTGCGTGCACTGGGGTTTGTTGACTGTTGGTTGGTGCATCGGTACGCCTGAAACTTGTCCAGTGAGAAAGGTTCAATTTGTGGCAAAAACTAAACACGATTAAAATGCTTTATTCTTTTTAATGGCATTAATCTTCTGGAATTAATTAATCAAAATTAATCAGTTAAAGTCCCAGCCCTATTTTTTTACACACATGAAGTTGTCACTACAACAAGATTATAACTTCCATATGAATTATAACTTGTATAATAAGTATAATATGTAAGTTGCCTAGAAGGTAAAAATTAAGCATCACATTGGTCACAGACACGATGAGGATATGTACTCTCTTTGCTGCTACTAACAAAATTATGTTTGCAAGCCCACACAGGTGTGCAATCACCTAAACTCACACACAAGAGGGCCTTTCAATCTACTTATCTTTCGAAATAAAGTCATTCCAAACAACATAACAACATAACATATAAAAGACATAAATGGTAATGAAAGTGGAGTGCGACGGAGTGCATTCCAGGCTGTGACTGATTACGAAAGGGCCTGTCCCTTACCTGTCACTCCTGTGGTGAGATAGATGGAGTCAAAGAGATTATGGTTCCACATTCCACGCTCTTTCACACACCCCAGTTACCACACTCAAAGTGTTCACCAGGTGCTGATAGTTTGTGGTTGTTGTTCATTTTCATTTCAAGGCTTTCATAAGCAATTGCCGGTAAATTATTAACCTCCCTGTGTGCATGCATTTGTGCGTGGCTGATATTTGGCATAATAACCATTTGTATCTTCTCTCTGTCTCTCTCATGTGTCCAGGTCGTGGGGTGAAGGTGGAGGACATCTTGAAGGACGATGAGGTCCTGACCTCCTTTCTACTGAGAGACGTCCCTCTGACAGAGTCTGTGGTGGACCAGCTGGTCCAGGCCCGCATCAGGCCTGAGCAGGTACATTATTACAGCGGTTCTGGACAGAGAGAGGGCCAGATCATTTAGCCACCTACAACTGGGTTGCAACCTGGTCGGTAGTTTTCAGCAACCGGGTCGCTAAAGCTACCGACGGGGCCGGTAAATCACCGACTGGGTCGCTAAATCTACCAACCGGGTCGCTAAATCTACCGACTGGGTCGCTAAATCTACCGAACGGGCCGCTAAATAAGATTTTGCAGGCCGGTTGGTAGATTTAGCAACCCAGTCGGTAGATTTAGCAACCCAGTCGGTAGATTTAGCGACCCGGTCGGTAGATTTAGCGACCCGGTCGGTAGATTTAGCAACCCAGTCGGTAGATTTTGCGACCCAGTCGGTAGATTTAGCGACCCGGTCCGTAGATTTAGCAACCTGGTCGGTAGATTTAGCGACCCAGTCGGTAGATTTAGCAACCTGGTCGGTAGATTTAGCGACCCAGTCGGTAGATTTAGCGACCTGGTCGGTAGATTTAGCGACCCAGTCGATAGATTTAGCAACCCAGTCGGTAGATTTAGCGACCCGGTCGGTAGATTTAGCAACCTGGTCGGTGAAAACTACCGACCAGGTTGCAACCCAGTTGTAGGTCGCTAAATGATCTCGCCCCTACTGTCTGGACAACCACACAATCTCAATGACTTTACTCCCTTGGCCTTGAGTCCCTGCCGAGCCGCGCACCGAGTTTGAAGCACCGAGTTTCGATAATGGGTATAGCGGTCATATCCATGGCTCTGGAGTCTGGACAACCGGATTTCCACACATGCCTGTATATGGCCGTATCGGGTTTGTTTATGGTTATGTCTGAGTCATAGGGTGCATTCGAAAATGCACTGGTGTGCCATCTTGTCGTTCGTTTATTCGGTGCACTTGGTGCAGTTGTCGTTCCAGTGCGCTGCGCCCCCGTTGTGCTCAGTGCACGCACTGGCCGTCGCTACTCAGAAGTTGGGGTTTGACGGTGTGGTGCGCCAATGCGGTGTTTTGATTGGTTGATTTTCATTGCGGTGTCTCGAGCGCTTGTCAGCGGTGAACAATGGTGTAGGAAATTATAACAAAATGCACCATTTGCGGCTTGATTGGTCCTTTAGTCTTTATTGTTACACACACACATCAACGTGTAAACTAACAGCAGGTAGTCCAAAGTTATGAATTAAATTACCTTTCAATAGCAACTGCTGCTTTTCAGAAAGTTTTCCTTCAGAATCAGAGTTCAGAGTCAGACTGAAAAAGTACGCCGCTGCCCCTTAACTGGTAGTTCGTAAATAAGCCACACTCTACAACGTCACCGCCTACTGCACTCACTAAACTGAGAACACACCCGATGCGCATTTACGAACGCACCCAGTGTGACATGGCTGTGGTCCCACCTGCTGGAAAATGGCCAAGTTTCATTGGGTTTTTCACTGCCTCAAGCTCAAGGCCGATGTGGGTCGGTCCCATTTGGCATCATATGGCATGTTGTTTATTTATTAAAAAAAATATATATATATATTATGGGCCTATGTTAATTGCGACCGTCAGGTTTCAGTTACTATCAAAACCTCCACCGGCTGTCAGTCTGTCTGTCTGTCTGTCTGTCTGTCAGTCTCACGTCACACGTCACACTTTTGCCCTACTCATATCCCTGATCCATGCCAAACTTTGCACAGACACTCCTTGGTTGCCAAACCACAACCTCATTTCTCACATGGCCCTCTTCTAGCGCCACCATGAGGACGATTCTTGCAAAACACATTTTTAGACACTGCTCCTACAGATTTGGCCCTAAAATCACGCAAAGCGGTACACAGTATCTCTAAAGTCATGTCATCAACATGGATCTGTCCCATTTCCCATATTCCCTCCTGATTGGCTACCATTGCCTTCTAAAGTTTGTGTATGCGACCTGACGGTCGCATACACAAACTTGTGATAGTTGCCTGTTATTGCTGGATGAATGGCTGTTTAGGGTGAAGTTGTCATGAAACTAAATATGGGATTTGATGGCATGGAACAATAATTAGCGTGTATCTTTGTATTCATCCGTTTTTCCAGCTGAAGAAAGTTTTTTTTAAGTATGAGTTGTGCTATATAGTCTGTATAGTTTGTGCTATACCACCTTTATATTCATAAGATAGCACTAAAACATTCTTTAATGATGAAGTGATTTCTTCCATGCCAACAACAGAAGGTGCTTCTGTGGAGGTTCAGAGGAACGTACTCAACAAGTGGCAGCTTGTTGGGCCTTTGTCTCCGTAGTGTGTTTCTGGGAACAGATGCTCTTGTTTGTCTTGTTTTGTCTCCAGTGAGCGCTGTGCGCTCTGCTCTCTGCTCTCTGCTATGAGTGAATTATTGGCTAGTCTTATATGACATTAGTAATGCTGCCTGCCTTCTGCTTGGCACCCAAGACAGGTGGCAGGAATCTGCCTCTGGCAATCTACACACACACACGCACGCACGCACACACACACCCACGCACACATACACACATACCGGTACATGTAGAAACATACATGCTAAGGCTGGGCAATATATCGAAAATGTACCTATATCGAGGTATCAACATGTGAGGTATACATATCGACGAAGACGGCTTGAAATGAGGTATTGGTGTATGTGTCAAATTCAATAACAGGCATGCATGTAGCACATGCAAAAAATAGCCCAAGATCTGTAACCAGCTGTGTTTATTTCAATAAAACCGTTGTTGGAAAATGGAAATAAGGCATTTAATGTATTTATTCTATGTGTACTGTCTGTGCAGTGTGCATGCATGGATATGCTATTCATTATCTGGGTTAGGCAGGCAGTGGACCTAAAGCAGAAAAACATTGAAAACTATATAATGCAATTGTTTTTACTAATATCGTGAGCAATATCGATATCGAGGTATTCAACAACGTTATCGCATATCGAAGGTTTTCCTAATATCGCCCAGCCTTAATACATGCACACATGGCCACACACGAATGCCCACACCGGGGGGGAAAACGTGTTCAAAAATGTCCAGGGCCAAAGTTTGGTGTACGCCAGGCTCCCATTGGCCAAGCTTCGCAGGACCTGCTGTGATTGGCTAGCGGGACGCTTGATGAAATTAACTCATAAATAGCACCGCTCACTTAGGTGTGGTTTTTATGTTTATTAAAAGATCCCCATTCAAGACACACAAATGAGCCTGTAGTCTTCCTGGGGTCCCTCTGGAGTCCCTCAGGGCTCTATACTAAGCATCCTTTATTATGGGGAAAGCTTTTTGCTGAAAATGCTATATTCCTGTGGCAGCTTTCCCCACAATAAGAATGCTGGGGAAAGTGGTTTAAATACTGAAGTGAAGTATGGAATTAGAGGGAAAGGCTGGCAGTTATTGCGGCAGACAGGTGACAAGCATGGATTTACACACGTGTGCATGCATGCAAGCACAGACATGCTCGCAGCCTCGCACACAAACACATACACGTACACAAACAAACAAACAGACGAACACTCTCTCTCGCTCTATATTTCTCCTTTACTAAACACATAAAAAACATACGCACGTACGCACGCATGAATGTATGCACGGCTTGCACGCATGCACGCACTCGGTCAAAGGGATGTAGTATTGAACGTGTGTGTCTTGGGTGGGCTGGGGCAGTAGGAATGTGTGTTCATTGTCGGTGCTGACTCACACACTCCACTGTATATCCTTGTTTACTGTAATGTTTCATAAATGTGTCTACTGCTGTGACGTCACGTGTGTGTGTGTGTGTGTGTGTGTGTGTGTGTGTGTGTGTGTGTGTGCGTGTGCGTGTGCGTGCGTGCGTGCGTGCGTGCGTGCGTGCGTGTGTGTGTGCGTGCGTACGTGTGTGTGTGTGTGTGCGCGCGTGCGTGCGTGCGTGTGTGGACATCGAGTTAGAGAAAAAGAGAGAGAGAAAGAGAAAGAGAGACAAAGGTGGGGGGGAAAGTACATTTATATTGACTGTACACTGCAAGTCTCTAATAATAACATTTTCATTTTTTATTATAACATCTTTCAACCTTTTTTTCTCCTTACTGATTATTATTATCAAAACATTTTATGAAATGATCTATAATCATTAGGTTCCTTATCGTCTCTGTCGGGTGGAAAGTTCATATGTCCAAAACTGTTATTTTTTAGGATTCAAATTCAAAAACAGCAAAAGTAGCAGATCTACAAGCTTGAAATGCATCGCTTCGTGGCAAGTTCTGAGCTTATGGATTCAACCAATATGCCCATAAAAGAGACAAGGACCTACAGATACAGACATACTGTGTACCGATTTGCGTGATTTTAGGGGAAAAATTGTAGGAGCAGTGTCCAAAAATGTGTTTTGCAAGAATCAGCCTCATGGTGGCGCTAGAAGAGGGCCATGTGAGAATTGATTGGGTGGAGGTTGTGGTTTGGCAGGCAAGGAGTGTGTGTGCAAAATTTGGCATGGATGGGGGCAACGGTTTGGTAGTTTTTTAGCTTTTTGGCGGGGGTCCCTGGGGGTCCCTGGAGCTGCGGGGGTCCCTGGAAGGGTGGAGGTTGTGGATTGGCAGACAAGAAGTGTGTGTGGGAAATTTCACATGGATAGGGGCAACGATGGCGGAGATATGAGTAGGGCAAAAGTATGACGTGACGCGACAGACAGAAGGACGGACGGACGGACGGACGGACGGACGGACAGCCGGACGGACGGACGGACAGCCGGTGGAGGTTTTGGTAGTAAGTGCGACCTGACGGTCGCAATAAAAAAGGAGAAAAAAGTTTCTATCACACAAAGATTTGGAGGACCCCCTATAGTAACTCTGAGGACCCCCTGGGGGTCCCGGACCCCCTGTTGAAGACCCCTGGTGTAGAACCTTTAAAGATAATCATTAGTACCTTGTCTCTGGCTCTGTCCTCCAGTTTGCCCACGGTGTTCCGGAGCTCCACCTGAAGGACATTGCGTGCAGCGTAACTCTCCTGGAGCGCTTCCTCATCTTCCCCAGCCGCCGGGGCCTGTACAACGTCCGCAACGCCATGTGCGTCCTCACGCCGCAGAGGCTGCAGGTCATCGAGAACAAGTTCTACGCCGACGTGGACTTTATGAAGCTCCTCCGGCTGGTCAGTGATGGTTATGTCCTGTGTTGTAAATGTCACATGCAATCAGGGGTGTTGCCAGGGACGTGCTGGCCATTGGGAAAAGCGGGACAACTCCCGAAACGGCCGGTTCATTCCCGGCCGGACCAGGCCGGCCATTAGGGAAAAATGTAAAGGAAAATGTCGGCCTTCGTTCCATTTTGGGGGCTGGGCGGCCAACAAAGTAAATCGTCACTGTCGGGCAGAAACCTTGTATCTCCAAGTTTCAAATTTGTATATTTTTTCGCAAAGCAAAGCCCTGCTTTATCATTCAAGGCCGTCGCACAAAAGTAGTGAAAACAGCAGATCTACAAGCACACAACGCCTCACGTTGCGAGGCGTTGTGTGCTTGTAGATCAGCTGTTTTCACTAGTTTAAATCATTTTTAAAGTGGTTTTGGACATACAAGGTTTCCACCCGACAATGACGAAATATAACTCATGTAATTCGCCCACTGGTTTGTCACTTGTCATGATCTGAAATGGCAAATCTTTGAGTAGCAGCAGCAGCGCTATAGAGAGAGATCTCTCTCTATAGCGCGCAATGAGGGCCTCTACAACTCATTTTCCCGGACTGAATCAGGGGCCCAGCACGTCCCTGGCTGCTTAGACCTTTTCATGTCAAGGACCCCCTATGATATGTATTTGGCCACAGACTCTCATCAGATTTCTTTTGTGTGCCAGGGACTTCCAGAAGCAAAGACTTGAGGTAAAAACCCATTTAGGCAGGAACCGCTATTTGTAACTATACCTTTCAAGACGGGAACCCATTTTTGGGTTGTTGTTGCTATATACTGTTCAGTAGACTTTATCATTATTTGTGTAACTTTGTGTGACTTTTTTTTAACGTTTTTCCAGAAAGCTTAGGTCAGGATTTAGAAGGCGTTTTTAGAATCGGCCTCAGTCCTAAAAAAAGCATATTCACGTATTTGGACACATTTTCCTAAATAGCAGATCTATAACCTCATAGCGCAGCACAAAGTAATCAAAGAAAAAAAATATATATAATAAAGCCTAAGTTATGTAATACTAAAGAGAGAACCATATGTGGGCCCCAAACAGAGCCTGGTGGCACTCCTCCACAGCATGCTGTGTTTCATAAAAAGCTGCACATAAATATCTGCTTAAAGCCCAGCTTGTGCATGTGTACATTGTTCATGTCCATGATTAGAACTGTCACAAAACAAAAACTAAAAGTCGTTGGCACAGAAAATTCGTCCTTTTTTTTAAAATAAAAGCCATTTGTCTCTGTCACGCACAGCTCAATACGCCTCTACGCAATATGATTTATTTAGTGACACGCATACATTGGCCTTTGGCAAGTTTCTTTCGTTTTATCATTGAAGTGCCTCAAGCTCAAGGCCAATGTGGGTCGGTCCCATTTGGCATCGTAGGGCCATGTTGTTTATTTACATGCTAATGGGCCAATGCTAATAGAAGTATATGCCAGTTGCCTGTTATTGCTGGATGAATGGCTATTTAGCGTGAAGTTGGCATGAAACAGATATGGCATTTGACAGCATGGAACAATAATTAGCGTGCATAATCTTATTTGACTAAGATACAGCATGGGCTTAGTCGAGACCACAGCATGGACCCTGCTATTGTATTCATCTGTTTTTCCAGCTGAATGAAAGGTTGCTTTAAGTACTATGAGTTGTGCTCCAAGAGTTCTTATAATTTGTGCCATACCATCTTTATAGACTAGTTACGCCATAGCACTAAATCCTGTACTGTGGATATAACAGGAATACTTAACCGCTAAGCATGCCAGGCACTTTTTAAACTTTGTTCATACTATAATAAATGCCCTTCTTGATCATACAGGTACAGCGTCACACAAAAGCATCAAAAGTAGCATATCCGCAAGCTCGAAATAGAGCTTGTCGATTAGATACTTATGCTATTTTTCTTTTAATGTGATTCCTGAAAAGTGACGTGGTGAAGATTCACAGTGAAATGCTGGATAATAATCATCCTTTATCCTCACATCCAAAGACTTTGGAAGCAAGCTATTGCAGTACAGTTGAGTAGAGTGACCACTCAGCCGACATCATGCCATACACTGACGTATACCACGATGAGAAATAATGCCTACCAGAAGCTTATTATTGAACCAGGGTTCAATAATAAGCTTAGTGGAGAGAAACGCAGACTCATGCAGACTGAAGTGTGAGAGAGCTTTGTGTAATCACCGCTGTGTGAGAGTAGTGAGTCGAGGTACACATGTCCCGTGTCTGTTGTTTTTCCTCCTCCAGCCTGAAGACAATGGGACAGTCATTGAAACATTTATTTTAAAATGATAATAATAGATATTTGATAATTGAATAAAGTAGTCAATTGATAATCAATCCCTTTTTTTGAGCAGAAAAACGTCAAAAAACAAAATAATGATGATAGCGATAATATCGCCGTTGTCGGGTGGAAACCTTGTATGTCCAAAACCGTTTGTTTTGTATTTATCATTTTTAAAATGATTTAAACTATAGTGAAAACAGCCGATCTACAAGCACACAACGCCTCGCACCGCGAGGCGTTGTGTGCTTGTAGATCTGCTGTTTTCACTACTCTTGTGCGACGGCCTTGTATGATGAAGCAGGGCTTTACTTGCGAAAGAACGTACACATTTGAAACTTACGAGGTTTCCACCCGTCAAGGACGATATACTTTGTTACACAGGTAGGTTTTTGGTCCATTGAAGCAGCAGTAGACTGTGATACTCTTAGGTGTTTGGGGAGGGCGTTCAACAGACATGGGGCAGTAGAGCTTGGTAATGGGAACAAGGAGAAGGTTGGAGTTGGAAGAGCGGAGTAGTTCACTTATCATCAGTAGGAGATTGGTTCTTGGCAGGCAGATCACAATTCATTGTTGTCGGGTGGAAACCTTGTACGTCCAAAACCGTTCGTTTTCTATGTATCGTTTTTAAAAATTATTCAAAGCAGGGAAAATGGCTGATCTGTGCTTGTACATCTGCTATTTTCACTAGTTTTGTCCCACAGCCTTGTATGATGAAGCAGGGCTTTACTTTACGAAAAAACATACACATTTGAAACTTGGAGATACAAGGTTTCTGCCCCACGGTGTGTTTAACTGTACGCACGCACGCACGCACGCACGCACGCACGCACGCACGCACGCACATACATCACGCCTATGCATTGGAAAAGGTGCTGGCATCTCCAGAGATGGGGAGGAATGTTGGAGAGGAAGGATGTCTCTGGCTGGCTGGTCAGTGTCTTGCTTCCTGGAACCTTTAGCCTATTGTGTTGTGAGCTGCCTGGAAGATCCCTGGAAAAAAAAAAAGAAAAAAGAAAAAAAAAAAGAAAACCCCACCAGAGTCCTTGAGAGAAATGGTCAGTGGCAGGGACGTGCAGAGCTTGTTAGAGATGCAGGGGCTGATATTTCTTTTTTTTTTTCTTTTTTTTTAAGATTTGTTTTTTGGATAGTACAGTCCAGATCAGGAATCGAACCGGCGACGCCGCCAGGCATCATTGCCTATATGGTATGCGCTTAGACCAGTAGGCCACCGGGCGCCCCAGGGGCAGACATTTCTAAAAGGGCCTTTTGGTGGAAATATTGAAAATAGCAGACCTCCAAGCTCGTGAGCTTGGAGGTCGGCTATTTTCGGTGCGTGATACCACACTGAACTAAGCTTAATCAAGTCAATACTGGAGATGTGGCGTAACGGCATGGATTTCTACACAGAGAGGGCAGAAAAATGTTGCCTTCAGGTATAGCATGGAAAGAGGGCATTTGCATTTCTTTCACCATAGTAAAAACTGCATTCATGGTCTGGAGAGGGCACTTTACAGACTGATAAAAGGGCAGGGGCTCAAGTCCCCTTTGGTGTCTATGTGTGCACATGCCTGGTCCGTGGAACTGACTGTATATTCAGGAAGTGCTACCACTGAATGCTGCTCAGCACATTTTAGGGCCCTACTGTAGAGGGAAAGAAGGAAGACATGAACGATTAAGGCACT
This sequence comes from Nannobrachium achirus, assembly GCF_963921795.1. Classification (NCBI taxonomy): domain Eukaryota; kingdom Metazoa; phylum Chordata; class Actinopteri; order Myctophiformes; family Myctophidae; genus Nannobrachium; species Nannobrachium achirus. The sequence goes on from NC_137828.1 coordinate 13,788,366, forward strand.
TCTACGGTGTGTGGGGGTGCCTGGTGGCTCAGCTAGTTATGACGTGATCATAATGCCTTATAGACCCTGCCTTTAAAGTGTTACCAGGTTGTTTGCTTTTTGTTCTAGCTATATTGGAAACATAATCATAAAACCATCACAGAACTTCACGTGTTCCAGAAAGTTTCCTGTTATGGAAGTTAACCTTCAGAAAAAGAAAGAAAAGACAAATGTAATACTAAAGAGAGAACCATATACAAACAGAGCCTGGTGGCACTCCTCCGCAGCATGCTGTGTTTCACAGAAGGCTACACATACATATCAGCTTAAAGGGATATTACACTTTCAAAAAAACTTTTAGGTCTAATCAGGCTTGTATGAACACCCTGAACAGTTTTTAATTTGCTTCATTCAGTATTTAGATATTTGATGTAAATGTTATCAGCTCCAACACGCCCAGGCCCTCTCCACATACACACCCATTGTAACTTCAAACTCCATTTTAACCATGATAGATTCATTAAAAACACACATTATTTTTTCTGGTGACTCATAATACCCTCCTAATACGTGAGCAGACCGTGTTTTTGCAATAACTTTTTTCATTTATTTTCAATAAAATATTATTGTATTTAATGTTTTCCATTTTCCCAAAGAATTATTAAAAATAAAAGAAAAAGGTTATTGAAAAAACACGGTCTGCTCACGTATTAGGAGGGTATTATGAGTCACCAGAAAAAATAATGTGTGTTTTTAATGAATCTATCATGGTTAAAATGGAGTTTGAAGTTACAATGGGTGTGTATGTGGAGAGGGCCTGGGCGTGTTGGAGCTGGTAACATTTACATCAAATATCTAAATACTGAATGAAGCAAATTAAAAACTGTTCAGGGTGTTCATACAAGCCTGATTAGACCTAAAAGTTTTTTTGAAAGTGTAATATCCCTTTAAAGCTCAGTTTGTGCATGTGTACGGTACATTGTTCATGTCCACGATTATAACTGTCACAAAACAAAACCAAAAGTTGTTGGCACAGAGATTATTTTTTATAGTAGCCATTTGTCTCTGTCATGCAAAGTTCAATAGGCCTATGTCAATATGATTTATTTAGTGAGATGTATATGTTGGGCTTTGAAGTTTCTTTCGGTTTATTATTGAATATATAGAGTCACCCCAAGGCCGGGTCGGTCCCATTTGGCACAAAATATTTTTGGGATGGTCCACATCCAAATACATACTATCATTTTGGGGGTCCTTGACTTGAAAAAGTTTGAGAATTACTGATATAATACTGGAGAATAGCCAATCTACAAACATTGTATAGCGTCACTCACAGCGCATTGTGCAATGCTTTATGTGCCCCAAAATATAGAGACACCAGGGTTAATGTTGTTAAGAGAAACTAATAATGTGTGTTTGTTTTTGTTGTTGCTATAGCTTCCCCGTGTAGTGGACAACTACTCCGATGGAATCGACCTTCACTTCTGGGGCCGGGTTCTCTCCAGCGCTCCGGAAAAACTGCAAGAGGTACGCTATTAAAACGAAAATGGGTCACCCTGTTCGTTCCCTTCCAACCTGCCTCCTTTCAAAAGATCAGCCGCGGGGGTATTTTTAGCCCTCAGGAAACCTGTCGTTTCCCCCCTCCACTTGCATTTTTTACGCAAACACAGACAGACAGCGGGAGGATATCATTTTAGTGCGTACGCGGAAGACTAAATCCAGCACAGGCTTCCAATAACAGATACATCACAGGGGCAATCTGTACGGTGTGACAGCCCTGACAGTGCAAGAACAGGTGAATCACTGTCATGCACGCACGCACACACACCAGGGACGTGCTGGCCATTGGGAAAAGCGGGACAACTCCCGAACGGCCGGTTCATTCCCGGCCGGTCCAGGCCGGCCATTAGGAAAAAAATACGAATAAAATGTCGGCCTTCGTTCCATTTTGGGGGCTGGGCAAAGCCCTGCTTCATCATAGAAGGCCGTTGGACACAAAAGTAGTGAAAACAGCAGATCTACAAGCACACAACGCCTCGCGGTGTGCTTGTAGATCGGCTGTTTTCACTAGTTTAAATCATTTTTTAAATGATAAATACAAAACAAACGGTTTTGGACATACAAGGTTTCCACCCGACAACGACAAAATATAACTTATGTAATTGACCCACTGGCTTGTCACTTGATGAAATGGTAAATCTTTGAGTAGCAGCAGCGCTATAGAGAGAGATCTCTCTCTATAGCGCGCAATGAGGGCCTCTCCAACTCTTTTTCCCTGGCTGAATCAGGGGCCCACACGTCCCTGACACACACACACACACACACACACACACACACACACACACACACACACACACACACACACACACACACACACACACACACACACACACACACACACTCACACTCACACTCACACTCACACTCACACACCAGTGAATGATGCACTTGTGCGTTTGTTCTCTTTGTCTGTATCTTATGTGCTTGAGTGTAGATCATGTTTTTGGACATAATGTGGTTTCCACCCGACAGAGACGACGTGTGAAATGTATTATTTTAATGTGTCTGCTCGATGGGGACGCTAGTTTGATAGAGGGGGACGGACGACGCCAGGGACATTGTTTCTAGGTGACATCCTGGCTCTAGTGTCTCTGACACAGAGACACAGAAGGCGGGACGCCACTTGGTCATCTTCCAATGTACAATCCTCCGCCCCACCACCCACCCACACACATCCCCAAACACACACTGACACAACCCCGCTCATACCCACCAAACAGAGTGGAAAACTGAAACTAGGCCAGCTTGCAAAATTCTAAAATTGAAGCCAATGCTGATTACAAGATCACAAGGGGAAACTATCAAAAATGACTCCTCGGAGCACAGGTCTCCGCCAGGCCAGGTAGTAGAATAGGAAAAATCGGACAGGTCCATCTCGATGACATGACTATAGAGATAATGGGTACGGATTTCCGTGATGTTTGGACAAAATCTGTAGGACAGTAGGAGTAATCATTTATAAAAAAAAATGTTTACAAAAATCGATCTCCTATCCACAACTTTCCAACATCCCATTGTGCATTGCGCAGAAGTTGGACGGAGCTTCCGGCGTCGCAGCCGAGTGTGATCTACAAGCTCACAGCGGTTGCATCTGCGACGCGACGTGAGCTTGTATGTCTGCTGTTAAATGGAAGTGTGGTGCAAAAGATTCCCCAGTAAATTCCCGCGGAAAGAGGTGGATAGTGGCTGATGTGAAAAACGGAGGGCAGGGCGTTTTCCTTGACTACTAGGGAGTGTGCATGCAAAGTTTCACGCCCATCAGTCCAGTTACAGTAGTTAAAAGTACGGATCGACCTGTTATAGTAGCTTATAACAGGGGTCTTCAACGTTTTCAGGCCAAGGACCCCTTAGTTGAGAGATAGATGAAGCAGGGACGCCCACAACCTTTTCAGAGATTCCATATTGTTTCATTGTTTGACAGCACAATCATCAGTGTATTTTGGATTCATGTCAATTTGTGTTATCAGATATTTAACCCCTGGAACCGACAATACTTAATAAACTTGACTTTTCACTCTGTACTTGGTCTGCTCTTTCCCCTCTACACCAAAGCTCTTTGCCAAAAATAGCCGATCTACAAGCTCACAACGCTTCGCAGCGCGAGGTAGCTTGTAGATCGGCTATTTTTGGCTAAAGTTCTCAGAATAAGGACACTAGGGTTCAAGTGGTTCATATAAAAAAAAAGAAGAAAAAAAAGTTTCTATCACACAAAGATTTGGAGGACCCCCTGTAGTAACTCTGAGGACCCCCTAGGGGTCCCGGACCCCCTGTTGAAGACCCCTGGCTTATAACGTTGTGTCTCCTGGTCCAAACCTCCACCCCACACCACAACAGCTGTTCCGGAGGAGAAGTTCCAGGGATCTGCTCCAGGTGATGGTCCCACTCTTCCGAGACAGCCTGTCCTTCAGCCAGCTGATGGCGGCCGCCTCCAGCCTGGCGTGTGGCTACAGCGAGGGGGCCTTCTCCCGCGTCGCCTCCTTCAACTGGTACGAGGACAACAACTACAAGGCCTTCCTGGGTATCAACAGCTCCAAGACACAGAGCCAGTACGCCTATGACGACAGCACCAGTATGTATTCTACACACATAGATCTATACTAGATCAGTGGTTCTCAACCTTTTCAGGCCGCGACCCCGAAAATAATCATATTTTAACTGGGGACCCCCCCACCCTGACGAGCACTAAGAGTTGAGGCATTACATTTTGTGTTAACACGGATCACAACGCCTCGCATTGCGAGGCGTTGTGAGCATGTACCGGTAGATCGGCTATATTTGACAATTTAGCCAATGTTTAATTTGCCATTTTAGAGGTACCAAAAAGTCCATAAATTGACACTTTAGAAATGTGCATATACTGTACCCGCTATACACTTAAACTTTATGTTGGTTTGTTTACTGTTGAGTACTGTTGAAGCATGCCATTGTTTGTCCATTTTCCACTCACCTTGTTCCAACAAAAAGAAGTTTGAAAACCCCTGGCTGAAATAGACCACTATTGCCTGAGACATGGTCAATGTTTGAAGCCCCCCAGTGCTCTCCTCCTGACACGACCTAGCATCAAAGTTTGAGAACCACTGATGTAGGCCGTTTCTAGAAATGTCTTCTAAATAGACTAATAGTTGTCTGTTATGTATGTCCAAAACCGTTCGTTTTGCATTTATCATTTAAAAAAAGAACTAAACTAGTGAAAACAGCCGACTAGTGTGTGCGCTTGTAGATCTGCTGTTTTCACTACTTTTGTGTGACGGCCTTGTACGATGAGTGTGGGGAGTGTGGGGCGGCATAGCTCAGGGGTAGAGAAACCGTTATTAGAGCACGAAGGGTTCCCGAAGGGTTCCCAGTTCGAATCCGGGCTCCCCCTGAGTTAATGTCGAAGGGTCCTTGGGCAAGACTCTGAACCCCACATTGCTCCCGGTGAGCTGGTTGGTGCTTTGCATGGTTTCCTCCGCCACCGGTGTATGAATGAATGGGTGAATGTAATGCACAATCTCTGTAAAGCGCTTTGGATAAAAAGCGCTATATAAATGCACCATTTACCATTTACGATGAAGCGGGGCTTTACTTTGCGAAAGAACTTACACATTTGAAACTTGGAGATACGAGGTTTCCACCCGACAACGACAAAATGCTATATCAAACGTTGTCATGTCAAGGACCCCCCAAATGATATGTATGTGGCCGCAAACCCCCATCTCAAAATATTTTGCTCCAGGGACCCCCAGAAGCAAAGATTTGAGTCAAAAATGTTCTCTCTAGATTTGGGTCTTGGGATATGCATTAGGGGGGGCACAGACTCGTCGGCAAACGCTAGGTCGCCCTCCTGATACTGATCCAACCATGTCCTTGTCTCCCCGCCTGCCTGCAGCACCGTTCTGCAACGAGCTGATGATGGAGCTGCACTCCAACCCGCTCACCAGGATGGTGTGGAGCTCCATCAAGCCCATGGTGATGGGCCAGATCCTCTACGCACCCGACTCGCCTGCTGCCCGCCAGATCATACGAAACGTAAGCAAACAAGTGGCGTTGTTCATCTTATTGATAATGATACACTTCATCAGTATACTGTAGCAGCTTTCATACATGCAGTGAGTGTTACTCAAAGTGCTAAAATACAGTAAGTAGGGTTGGAGCTCGTTAATCTTTATTGATAATGAGCACCTTATCGATCCTCATATCGTCTCTATCGGGTGGAAACCGGCAAAACTGTTACTTTTCAGAATTAAAAAAATAAATAAGCTAAAGCTTCAGATCTACAGGTTAGAAACGTGTCGCTAGCTTTGTGCTGTGTTTCAATCTTGTGGATCTGCTACTTTTAATGCTTTTGTGTGACTGTGACTTCGTCTGTAGTATGATCAAGTAGGGCGTTAATTTACCACAACCAAAAAAAAAAAGAAAACACCAAAAGTTAGAATCTGGAGCTCAGAGGTTTCTGCCGGACAGCAACCATATCGTCGTTGTCGGGTGAAAACCTTGTATGTCCAAAACCGTTCATTTTGCATTTATCATTTAAAAAAAGAACTAAACTAGTGAAAGCAGCCGATCTACAAGCACACAACGCCTCGCAGCGCGAGGCGTTGTGTGCTTGTAGATCTGCTGTTTTCACTACTTTTGTGTGACGGCCTTGTACGATAAAGCAGGGCTTTTCTTTGCGAAAGAACGTACACATTTGAAACTTGGAGATACGAGGTTTCCACCCGACAACGACGATATACTCTGTCGCACTACGGCGTCGCATGTCAAAAACAGCAGATCTAAATCTTGTTGCTGTGAGCTCATAGATCTGCACTTTTCCCGACCAAGCGTAAATCAGGGCTTTAGACCCGTTGCCCTCTCCGTAATACGTGCAACACAGGAGAGCCAAGTTGGTAGAATCCGGACAGAGATGTGTGTAATAGGAGGCGCGCTGTCGGTCATGGCTAGGGCTGTCACCATTATGACATTTTACATGACGATTAATTTGTCACTCAAATAATTGCGTTTAACGATTTAATTGTGTATTTGTCATTGACAATTACATTTCTGTTTGGCTTTTAGGCATTGAAGTTGCACACGGCAATCATGACACATAACTTAAATATACAAAGAAATTACTGACATATTTGACAATTTTATACTTAGAAAAGATCATTGATAGTGGAAATAGCCGATCTACAAGCTCACAACGCGTCGCAATGCGACGCGTTGTGAGCTTGTAGATCTGCTATTTCCACTACTTTTTGAAAGTGTTTGTAACTATATTAACATTTCTCAACATGGGAACGATTATGCCGATTGTGCATAACGCTCATGGACCTCAATAATTGCGATTACCTCAAATAATTGCGATTAGACGATTATGTAATAATTGTGACAGGCCTACTCATGGGTGGCTTAATGCTCCGAATGGAGGAGGAACACATCCGTACTATGGGCTCACGCAGCTCACTGTCACACAGTCTACTGACACAGAGGCTTAAATGTTCACTGTTATGTAAGCATGGGAGACTGTCCTTATGGAACAAACACGCACGCACACACACGCACGCACACGCACGCACACACACGCACGCACGCACGCACGCACGCACGCACGCACGCACGCACGCACGCACGCACGCACGCACGCACACACACACACACACACACACACACACACACACACACACACACACTCAGACAGACAGACACACACACATTGTATTACTACTAGAATTTCGGGCCCCCTTCGGGGGCCCTCAAATCTAGAGCTCGGGCCCCCTCCGGGGGCCCTCACGGTATACCAGCAATCAAATGGATTTGTAATGGGTTTTTGAGAAAAAAAAAAAATTTTTGAAAAAAAAAAAAAGAAGTTTTGGCCTAATTGTGTTATTATTATTACTATAATAGGCCTGCCAATGTTTTATTTTCATTATTTCAATGTTTTCATTTTAGCAACACACACACACACACACACACACCCCTACACACACACACACACACACACACACACACACACACACACACACACACACACACACACACACACACACACACACACACACACAGACAGACAGTATGTTGCTGTGAAGAGGTGAGTGGGCCGAACTCTAGATGTGAGTGGCCCGAAGGGCCGCCAACCTCTCCCCTCTCAGAGCGGAGCAGAGGCAGTCAGATCATCTTGTCCATTGTTGAATCTGAAGCCTGGTTCCCGATAGTAACACAGACAGTACATTGCGGTGTAGCCTATTTGTATATTGTGATTAGTGGCTACTGGTGCGCAACACACATCAACAGGTCCATGAGTGTTCGCGTGCGCAAGCCACGCACTCACACAGGGAGGAGGCGACGCGACGCGACGGACTATTTTGCTCTCTCTTTTTTTCTCTCTCCGTCTATTCTCACAGCTCAAATGAGTGTGTGCACTCGCACGTGCCTCTCTCTCTGTCTCTCTCTCTCTCTCTCTCTCTCTCTCTCTCTCTCTCCACACGCTTCTGCACTGATAGTCTCTCGGAACGTGCCTCTCTCTCTCTCTCTCTCTCTCTCTCTCTCTCTCTCTCTCTCTCTCTCTCTCTCTCTCTCACTCACTATGGCGACGGGGGGCGAATCAGCGGACGGCTGTGCCGTGCATTCTACCGACAGCGGAGCTAGCTATGAGTTGAAGTGGACGTAAAGGGGGCGTGTATGGCCTTCTACCGACATCGGAGCTAGCTATGAGTTGAAGTGGATGTAAAGGGGCGTGTATGGCCTTGGAAGTGGGATGCGGCTCTAAGAAAAATGTAATAGTAGATACTTGTGAGGATTTCCTTTTTCTTTTCTTTTTGTCATTGCAATTCTTTATCGTAAACCTTAAAGCCGAAATAGGCGATCTACAAGCTCACAACCCTGCCCAGTCTGAGCTTGTAGATCTGCTATATTTGGTGCACAACACCGGTGCACACAACTATCACTAAAAAGTATAAATCAGGCATAACTCCAAAGCTAGATCTTTGTTTTAAACCATGAAAAGAACCATTTCTCTCTTGTGAGGACCAGGAAAATGGTCCTCAGAATGTCTATTTCTCATATTGTCGTCGTTGAGTGGAAACCTTTTATGTCCAAAACCTTCCTTTTTTTTGTCATTTTAGAAATGATTTAAAATAGTGAAAACGTTGCACGTGTGCTTGCAGATCTGCTATTTTCACTAGTTTTGTATGACGAAGCAGGGTTTTACTTTCTGCCCGACTGTGGCGATATTCTACCACACTTGTGGGGACATTTGGTCCTCACACGCATAGTAATGCACACGCACACACACACACACACACGCACACGCACACGCACACGCACACACACACACAGTCACACACACACACACACACACACACACACACACACACACACACACACACACACACACACACACACACACACACACACACACACACACACACACACACACACACACACACCCACACACACACACACACACACACACACACAGACAGACAGACAGACACATATTAAGTGCACAAGGCCTTGCTTCCTCTTTACCGACCCGTAATGGCCTCTTTGTTGTGCACTTCCCTCAGAGTAGGAGCCTAATTGCTCAGAGGGGTGATAACTAAGGGGTTGAGCCATTACTTCAGTGCACCAGAAACATGCTCTCTCCTGCCCTGAGGCCCACTTTGTTGTTGTGCCCCTCAGCCCCCCCGCCGCCGTGCGTCATGCCCCACGGTGCGGCTAAATGTAGCGTTGTGCTATTAAAATAACAGAGCCCTTACATGGATGCTACTACTATGGCGATGGGATGGTTGCATAACTGGAACTTTGCCGCACTGCAAAAAAGCAGGGATGGGACGATTTGAAAGTTACATGTGTGACGATTATTGTGGCAAAGATAATTGTGATTAACGATATTATGGCGATAATCAAAACATGTTTAAAACTTGAAAAATACACTTTTTTTGAACTAGCTTCCCTATTCTGGTGGGGGCTGGGGGGTGGGGGGGGGGGGGGGCTAGCAGATCTACAAGCTCACAATGCATTGCAACGCGTTGTGTGCTCGTAGAACAGCTATTTTTGGCAAATCGATTACTGTAGAGTGAAATAAGAGCGTACCAAGTGTGCTCTTTTACAGGTCAGTTTTATCATCAACAAAAGGAAATTACAGGAAATGACATTTATACCTTCGGTTGTGGTCACCTGACAGACATTTTGAAAGAAAGCAGTGATCCTTTAATGGTTGGTGCCAGGGCATTCCCCATTTTTCTGGCAGAGCAGTAGGTTTTCCTACGTTTGTTCTATATTTGGGCGGTACCAGATCATGGATGTTTCCTATCTGGTGTTGTGCCTGTGGATGTTACCCAATTTAAAGGGCCTACACCATGCTTTTAAAACTATATTTTTTGTATAAATATATGCTCAAAATTGAGTCTTAGACAGGTTTTAACCCTCAACAAACACTCTGACCATTCCTTTGTTTGTTCTAGCTCTACTATAATGAGGCTCTCCAGCTGCAATACCAAAAACGGCCTCTGTTTGCTCAGTGGCGCATCTAGTGGGGTTTTTCCAAAGAAAAAAATTTTTTTTTGAAAAAAAAAAAATATATATATATATATTTTTTTTTAAACAGAAACGTGTGTGACGTCACACGCGTCAATTCTCAGAACAGCACTGTTCTGAGAGCTTCTCATCTCTGTCTTCCCAAAACCAGAGAAAGACACACTTGTCAGAAATAGGACTTTGTGAGGATAGAAGGTGCCAGTGGGACACCAAAAAAAGGTTTTAAAATAGAAAAAGTGAAAATTCATGGTGTAGGTCCTTTAAGGGTCATTCCCACTGGGCAAGATAAAGATAAAGCTGAAGATAAAAAATATCGTTCTCAAATGAAGTGGATGGCAGTGTCCACAACTGGACCCCTTGTTACTTTAGAAATATGCAGATACCCTCTATACACTTAAACTTTATGATGGTTTGTTTACTGAGTGAGAAAGAAGTAGTCGCCAGCACTCAAGGAATATCCTTTTTGCATGATTTTATTTACCTCAATGGATGGACTTGGTCCATCCACCATTGAGGTAAATAAAATCATGCAAAAAGGATATTCCTTGAGTGCTGGCGACTACTTCTTTCTCATTATGCTTTATTGAGCCGTGCACCTAAAAGCCTTCATCTAACTTGGAGTGTTGCGGGCTGTCTGCTTTATTGCAGATACCTTTCTCTACTTGTTTACTGAGTGAGAAAACAATGTTGCACATTAAGTTAATCATCTGGGGGTCCCGACCCACAGGTTGAGAACCACTGCTTTAGACATGTGGTATTCTAGGGCCCTGTCCCTTTGACTATGATAAATACCAATCCCATCTTCAGGGGAAAGTGTCTGACCTGTGGTCACACCTGCCCCACTGAAGCGCATCTCCTCTCTTTAGCTGCCCTGGGTTAAAAAAAGAAAAAAAAGAGAGGGGGGGAGGGGGGGGGGGAAGCGCTTGTTTGTGGGAACTTTAGGTGGGGATTCACTGAGCAGGCTGAACGCTGAACCCTGTCCGCCTGTCACCAAATGTACCCCGTCCCCTGTCCCCCCCATTTTCCCCCGTCCCGACGCCATTGTCCCCATTGTCGCCTGTGATCGGACACACACTGGAGGAAGGCGTTTAATTGGGGTGTACTTTTCCACGCTTTCCTCAACCCCCCTCCCTCTCCCGATTGCAAATGAGGCGATAGCCCTTGGTATGCTTGACATAAGTACTGTACACACACGCGCACGCACGCACGCACGCACGCACGCACGCACGCACGCACGCACGCACGCACGCACGCACGCACGCACGCACGCACGCACACACACACACACACACACACACACACACACACACACACACACACACACAACACACACACACACACACACACACACACACACACACACACACACACACACACACACACACACACACACACACACACACGAACACACACACACACACACACACACACACACAGGTTTATTTGTATAGTTTAGTATGAAAACGGTCTCTGTCTACGCTCGGTTTGACACTCTGACATCACCCTCTGACATCACTGAGATGTCCGGGGAACCACACTAACACACTCCTTTTATACCCTTATATGGAGATCCCTGATGTCATCATCAATATTAAGCCCATATCTACAGGACTTCATATGGGAATGCCCATATATGGGCATACCACACTAACAGAATCCACATACTGTATGTGGCCAAGACAGATGTCCAAGACAGCCCATATCTGTGTGGCCAGTTCTACAGACAGGGATCTCCATATGGGCAAAAAAGGGATTGTATGTATGATGTCAGATGCCATAGGCGTCATAGGTCTTTCACATAACTAATAACTGAGTAAGCATGTTTGGGCTCTCACAGCATATCTCCATACAGTACATGTATATCCATATATGGGTACCAGGGGTCTCCGACGCTCCGTATATGGGTAACTGGTCCGATATACATCACTGGCCAGATGGCCAAGACATGGCACGACCTAGGTCGATTGTCGCCCTTAGGCGTCTTACTGTTATTACTATACTTGTGAGGACATCAACATTTTAGGACGGCGATTTTATGAAGGCGATATTTACACTTCAATATAAACAATATGAATGCCAAATTTCTGAATTTGTTTTTACTGTAAGCCTAAAACACAAGCACACCACATTATGTTCGAAGATCAGCACACACTCGCAAACAAATGCAGAATTTCGACAAGCGCGCAGTAAATGTTTGACGATTCGTCGCGGAGTGCATATGGGTGTTCTGTTCGCTTGCTTGTTGGGGTGTTTGCGAAACGGCTTGCAGGGATTCTGTGTGTGAGAGAGAGAGTGTGTGTGTGTGTGTGTGTGTGTGTGTGTGTGTGTGTGTGTGTGTGTGTGTGTGTGTGTGTGTGTGTGTGTGTGTGTGTGTGTGTGTGTGTGTGTGTTTGTTGTTGTTGTTGTTGTTGTTGTCTTTACAAAGCCTGCTTTCACAGGAACTTCAAATGTGGGAACGGTATGTAGCATGAGATTAGACAGAGCATGGGGCAACACTGTATGCATGCGCGTGTGTGTGTTGGGGGGGGGGGGGTGGTGGTGTTTGTGTATGGAGTGTTTAGTGCACACCATTGGTTCTCAAAGTGGGGTCTGGGGACCCCCAGGGATATTTGGGGGGGTCCAGGGGGTCCCCAGGCAGATTAGTTAACATCTTATATTTACAATTGAGTAAGAGCCGCATCCCACTTCCAAGCCCATTCACGCCCACTTTGCATTCACTTCAACTCAACTTCAACTCAACGGTAGGGAGAAGAACGTACGGAATAATACCGCCCATAGCCGTCCATTGGCTCGTATTCCCAGCTATGGGACCGGCGGATCCAATTTCAACCGAGGGGGGCGTAGCCAGCACACACACACACACACACACACACACACACACACACACACACACACACACACACACACACACACACACACACACACACAGCCCCTGAGAGAGCGCAGCCCCTCAAAGAGAGAGAGAAGCAGCTTACAGCAAAAAAAGGACCTATTTAATTTAGTTGCCTTTTGGGGGGCACCCAATACGAGAGAGAGAGAAACGAGAGAGAGAGAAAGAGAGTGTATATTTCCTCTGTCTGTGTGAATCACCTAAAAACAGTATATAAAACAACAAATCACGCACGCCGCAATTTTCGAATTGTCACCAGATTCTATAGGTCACCGTTTGCGGTGTAAAAGCCCCCAGTAACAGCAGCTGCCTGCGTGCTGACAGGGAGAGATGACAGAGCCTCACGGAGTAGGAGGGGGGAGAGAGACACCCCCCCCCCCCCCCAAATGAGAGACCGAGTGGGAATGTTTCTGTCTGCAAATACACTCCATGTATTGAAGTGATTATAGAGATAGTCACGTTTTAAGTCCGTTCACTTTGTGGTATGTGCGTATGCTGGATTAATGAATGTCCACAGGTGAAGCCCGTTAAAGGTCATTAATAGTCTCATCTGATAGTTTCACAAAGTACACTAAGCAACAGAAATGTATATGTAATATTTTAAGTCCCTGACAGGTTTTACAAGCCAATTCAACAGCATTGTCATGAGGTAACTTTTGCCCTTAAATATTTGAAAGGAACAGACTAGAGTCAGATTATTGTGACATATTAAATTTTCCAATAATAAAATCTAATAATTCGCTCCAACGTGATACATCAACTGTGTCAACGGCCCATGTCCTTTTATGCAAATCGCTAATTCATTGTTTTATTTGTTGAAAGGTGTGAATAGAGGTCTCATTAAATTCTCCCCCCCCCCCCCCCCCCCACAAATGAGAGACCGAGTGGGAATGTTTCTGTCTGCAAATACACTCCATGTATTGAAGTGATTATAGAGATAGTCACGTTTAAGTAATTAGTGCTTATTATTAAACATAACTCTTATTGCTTCGGTCATCAAATCAATTTCAGTAGGCTTACTTTTAGCCAATAACAACAATAACAAGAATTGACACACAGTCAATATAAAATCTGGTGGATTGGTGTGTTGAAGTTAGTGTAAAAAAAGTTTGAAAAAAAAAAATTTGAAAAAAAAAAAAGTTTGAAAATTTTTTTTTTTAGAAAAAAAAAAAAGTTTAGGTCCAAAAATGTGTTAAAAAATCGACCTGATGGTGGCGCTATATGGGACAGATCCATGTCGATGAGATAAGTGTAGACATACTGTGTAGCGATTTGTGTGATTTTAGGGCAAAAACTGTAGGAGCAGTATTCAAAAATGTGTTTTAAAAAATTTGGCGGGGGTCCCTGGTGCTGCGGGGGTCCCTGGAAGGATGGAGGTTGTGGATTGGCAGACAAGGATTGTGTGTGGAAAATTTCTCATGGATAGGGGCAAAAAAGTGTGATGTGACGTGACAGACAGACTGACGGACAGACAGGCGGTGGAGGTTTTCATAGTAACTGCGACCTGACGGTCGCAATTATAATCATTAGTATTGTTTATTTTAATTATTATTATTAAGGAACTCTAGAAATCTCAGTTGGAACTGTTACCCCAGTGACCCGATGCTGGATAAGCGGTTGAAGATGGATGGATGGATTATTTTAGAGTAAGCTACTTTATTTACCATTATTGTGTAGCAATAAAACACAGGCTTATAGTTTAATAAAGAGCCTAAATGCAACAATAGTATAGGCTTGTCATTCATGATGGAAAATACATTTTGGGGAGAAGTGGAACTTAAAGTAATTTTAGCATGAGGGGGAGATCATGATTACTTGATATCTGGGCTAATGCATGCACACAGCACAAGCCAGACTGCCGATTGCCTATGTCAAATGAAGGTCAACGAGCTTGTTAACCTAACGTTACACAGCCTAGGATAGCTGGAAAAAGAGAAGACAAATGATCATGCATCGCATCGCATTTCTCTGGATCTAAATGCAAGCGGTTGGAGCCTAAAAACGTGGATTTCAATGTGTTGCTGTTGTCCTCTCCAATTGAACATCCAAAGGTATAGATCCCTATTTGAGATGTATTGATGATCAGTTATTAATCCAGTGGCAGCGAATTGTTTCCAAGCTGTTTTTAGCCTGTCTCTATCGAGAGGTCTCCCCCTCTGCTGTCTGCTCAGAGTGACTGAGTGTGTGAGGAGGGGGGAAGGGGGAGGGGGGAGCAGGATGCGTTGCAGGGCAGGCTGTGTTCTCGGCTGCAGTGAATGGGCCGGTTAGCGAATCGGCATAGAGGTGGGCGGTATTTTTCCGTACATTCTCCCTACCGGCCGCTCCCAATCATGAAACTAGCTCGGTTACCATGTGACATGGACAGCCAATAGGCAACTAGGTCCCCTGTATGTGGCGCCACAAACTCACCTAAATGTTGAAATCTGTTTCCAGATTTAATAATAATATTATCCAGACGTTCCATGCAGAAGGAGTTTACTTTCACTTTAATTTAACAGAATGCAACAGAATTGCAAAAGCTTTTGCAAGCTACAGAAAAAACCATTAGTCCCTTTATTTTAGCCAGTTTAAAAGGAAAATCAGCTCCAGTTTCTCTGCTGAAAAGAAAAAGACTGTTCACTTTGTGGTATGTCCACACGCTTGATTAATGAATGTCCACAGGTGAAGCCCGTTAAAGGTCATTAATAGTCTCCTCTGATAGTTTCACAAAGTACACTAAGCAACAGAAATATATGTAACATTTTAAGTCCCTGACAGAGGTTTTACAAGCCAATTCAACAGCATTGTCACATGAGGTAATTTTTGCCCTTAAATGCTGTGCACTAGCCTGGAGAGCTGTGCACAGCAGTGGAATATCTGGCCAGGTTGTGCACAACTGGCCAATTGTAATGGAATCTGCTCAAAGCCACCCTGTGCCTGAGGGGTTTGTCGGTGACACGAGATGATCGGCCGGCGAAGCCGGCCGAGCCTCTAGTAGTGTCACAATCGCTTTAACCACTTTATCCATTTATACGTTGGCTATTAAAAAACAGTCACATCTACAAGCTCACAGAAAACACGGACGCGTTGAATCATTTAGATAATAAATCTTCTCTTCTGGGCGTCCGTGGCACAAAACATTTCAGATGGTGGTTACGTATCAATTTGGCGGTCCATGCATGGCACGAAAAAGTTTGAGAAACACTGGTGTAGATCATACCGGTACATAACCACCTTCACTTAATACGGCCCACAGGTTAATATCGGAATACTGATATACTATCGATTTCAGCTGTTACAATTCCAAACATGCAAACCTGACCCGCTTTTAACTTCTTCAGTCTATATTAGTAGTTGAATGACTAGTATAGTAGTAATACAATATTACGTATTTTTTTGTATGTATGTACCGGTATTTGTATTTAAGTTCATAAAGTTAACATATGTATAAAATGCTATATTTAAGGATTCCAATTAAAAAATAACAGAAGATAATTCAGGATTCCAATTCAAAAGTAGCTAAACTGCGACGCGTTTTGAGCTTGTAGATCGTAGACCAGCTTGTACAGTAGATGGTCTTTTTTTTTTTTTGCCACTCTTACTGGAGATGAGAGGTTTTTGCTCGACAGTAGCAATATGCAATGTGGTCCATTGGAATGAATGTGGAGATACAGTGTCCCTCTCCATCATCTAAGTTGCCCACCCCTGGTGTACTGTAGACCAATAGCGGGGCAGATAAATGCATTTTTGCACTAAAATACTTCACAAGTGGAAAGAAACCTAAAACCTTTCACAAGTACTCCTTAGGGGTTGTTCCT
This sequence comes from Nannobrachium achirus, assembly GCF_963921795.1. Taxonomy (NCBI): domain Eukaryota; kingdom Metazoa; phylum Chordata; class Actinopteri; order Myctophiformes; family Myctophidae; genus Nannobrachium; species Nannobrachium achirus. The sequence continues at coordinate 13,805,094 of NC_137828.1, forward strand.
ATGATAAAACACGTTAGACACTGAAAAATCTAAATGGCTGCCATGTTTCCAAGATGGCTGCCTCTGTACAGTACGCCAGCCAGTTAATGTCCGATTTTCATAATATTAGAGTTGTTTTGTAGGTTTTAACACATCCTGAGTTCATTTATTACACTTTTAAAGCAGCCAGAATAACCTTTCTGACTTTTGGTTGGGGTCTTTCCTCACCTGGGACCCCCCAAACAGACCCCTGGGCCTATCTCAGTAATCACTTTGCTCCTGCACCAGAGCAATGTTAAATTAGATCATAACTGAAGCATTAAAGTTGTTGTAACTGGGCTCTGAAAGCAAAAATGAGTAGTAGCAAATACCCAGGGGTCTTCCACAGGGGGTCCGGGACCCCTAGGGGGTTCTCAGAGTTACCACAGGGGGCCTGCCGAATCTTTATGGGGAAGTTGTTGTTATTTTGTTTTGTTTTTTGTTTTTTTGTTTTTTACATTTGAAACACTTTTTAGTAGTATTCTCAGTATTATGTATAACATTTTTGTGTTAGACAGACAGGTTCACAGGTGTTACTGCAGGGATTGCAAGAATTAGGGTATTGCAACTTCTCACTTTGGGCACGCAGACTAACATGTCCATTTATTGCACTGCACTCACACTGACAACACAACACACACACCTCTTTGTTATCGTCACCCCAAATCCCGCACCCTATCCTCTTAAAGAGCACAAGGTCAATAATTGTACCCAGAGAAATTCACTACTATACATGTCCTCCTTAATAGTGTTGACAGTTTCCACTATAGCATTTGCAGGGAGGAGTGCAAGGCAGGTTATTGTTAGGCAGGTTATTGTTTGAGCAGCTGCACCGTCCCTTGTAAACTGCTTTGCAGACACATTTGATGAGCTCAAGTACTGCCTTTGGAGCAGGGAGGGCAAGAAACCTGACTGGAACATACCCTCCACTCTCTGAATTCCATCTATTTTTTTCAAATGATGGAAGCTCAGGGCAATGTGTCAGGTATGACAAAGTAGGCATCATAATATGATACCTTCATCAAGGGACATGATTTTTAGGAAGTGCAAACACATGAAGAGGCTGATACCCCGATTCCTTATCAAGTCCTTGCCTGGGGTACAAAAAAAGGAAATTGATATATTCGAATGAGTTCAAGTTATTGGATGTTACAAATGTTAAGGGTTCCTTTGCGTACATAGTTTTTCAGGTGCTGACTGGGGAAGAACATTTGTTGGAATCACCAAAAAGACATGGGTCAATGCCTACTTGATGATGATGATGATGACCAAGCCATTAACCACTTCAAGGACCTTGGAAAGGTCATTGGCCATTCCTCCTGAGCTTATAAATGGTGAGCTTCCATCAACATTGCAGTCGGAACATTTTGCATGCCATGTTTACAGTTCAAAAGGTCCAACAACCCTGGGATTACTCTGATGGGAACTATTTCTGTCAAAGAACTTGGAGGGTGAGATCCTACCTCCAACTCGTGCTGCTACCACATTACCTCCGTGCCAACTCCATCACAATGCAGGATAAATCATACCTGACAAATTGCCCTGTGCTTCCACCAATCGAAGAAAATAGATGGAATTCAGAGAGTGGAGGGTATATTCCAGTCAGATTTCTTGCTCTCCCTGCTCCAAAGGCAGTAGGCCTACTTGAGCTCATCAAATGTGTCTGCAAAGCAGGTTGTAAGGGACGGTGCAGCTGCTCAAATAACCTGCCTTTCACTCTATGCTATGGAGGAGACTGTGTCAACACTATTAGGTTGGACATTGAATATGATGATGATGAAGACGAATATATATCTTGCATGTCTGAAATTACTGTATTGTAGTGAATCTCTTTGGGCGGATAAGGTGAGGATAAGGTGAGGGTTTTGGGGTGACAATAACAAAGAGGTGTGTGTGTGTGTGTGTGTGTGTGTGTGTGTGTGTGTGTGTGTGTGTGTGTGTGTGTGTGTGTGTGTGTGGTCAGTGTGAGTGCAGTGCAATAAATGGAAATGTTGTTCTGCGCCCAAAGTGAAAAGTTGCAATACCTTCATTAGTGCAATCCCTGCTGTAACAGCTGTCAACCATAACTGTTTAACACAAAAACATTATAAATAATACTGAGAATACTAATAAACCATCAAAGTACAATACATAAAACCAGGATACATAAAAACATTTGAAGTTTCAAATGTAAAAAAGAAAAAAAGAAAATCTCATCGAGATTTAGCAGGCCCCCTGTAGTAGCTCTGAGGACCCCCCCAGGGGTCCCGGACCACCCGTGGAAGACCTCTGTTATTTGCTACAAGTCATTTTTTATTTCAGAGCATGTTTTAGATCTAATTTAACATTGTTCTGGAGCAGGAGCAGAGTGATTACTGAAATAGGCTCAGGGGTCTGTCTGGGGGGTCCCAGGTGAAGAAAGACCCCAACCAAAAGTCAGAAAGGTTATTCTGGCTGCTTTAAAAGTGTAATAAATGAACTCAGGATGTTTTAAAACCTACAAAACAACTCTAATATTATGAAAATTCGATATTAACTGGCTGGCGTACTATAAAACATATCCGAAAAGGCGGCCATCTTTAAAACTGGCGGCCATTTTGAAAATTAAGTGTCTAATGTGATTTTTCTAAAGAATGACCCAAGAGGTACACTCTGTCAAATTTTGGTGCTTCTTTCCAGAACTGAAGTATTGTTCTCCTTAACTGCCCCGCTACAAGGGTTTTCAAAGTGGGTGACGGGGCACCCTGGGGTGCCGCGACGGCAGTCCAGGGCTGCCGCGAGATCATTTGATAATATTTGGAATTTATTTGGACACTTGAAAAAATATTTAGTATCATTTTAAACTTGAAATAGTTGAAGTTATTTTCAGCCAGTTCTAACCAAAATGGCTATTATCTCAACGTTTTCCTCGCAACATAATCACTAAAATATCGTCACTGTCAGGCAGAAACCTCGTATCTCCAAGTTTCAAATGTGTACGTCTTTTGGTAAAGCAAAGCCCAGCTTCATACAAGACTGTCGCACAAAACTA
>NC_137828.1:13813121-13957564 GCF_963921795.1 Nannobrachium achirus
TGGCTCCTTAATGAAAATGGCATAATAATTCATGATTATTCATAATAGCTTGCTACTGTATGTAATAAAAGTTGGACTTTTAGGGACTTTTGAAACATAAAAATACACATTTATTTTGGTTGGGGGACATATCCATCGTGACCATGGATATACTCTAGGAGTGTGAAAGGGATATTTTCTTTTAACATTCTTCTTCAGTAATGTGCTTGTAATGTGCAACTTTTTTTCTTTTTCTGGGAACCTTTTTCAGCTCTTATCCCCTCATCGGAGTGCGTGGAAAATGTGCAATGTTTCGTCGCATTCCTATCCGATCGACCTGAAAAACATCGAGCATCGAGGTCCGTCCCCTTAACAGGCCCCATTCACCAAAATAAAACAGTCGAGCAAAAAGGAACCTGTCACTCGTCGTTGATTTCAATAGATTATAGTGGCTTTACCAAAACAATAAATAAACTGTGCACGCTCAATACCAGCATTTAGATGGCTGTCCCCGGCGCGCCAGCGGCTGTCTAATTTGTCCCTCGTTCTAAAGGATATAGAAATCGACCCAGGTGGGCGAGAGCCAGCTGAAAAAGAAATACTCTATGTCAACTTCTCTTTTGTTTACCGTTGATGGAGTGAGAGGAGAAGAAATAAAAAAAGAAGCTCACACCCCAGCCCTCGCTCTGCTGCCCTCACCCTAAACTCAAGGCATTTCAGGAGGACAGGGAAAATACAGGGGCGTCAATTGGGTATGGCAGGGGTATGCAGCTGCCATACTATACCCATGTCTCTTTGTCTATCTGTGCTGGTTATTATGTTGTTAAATTACAGTCAAATAACTACAAATGCAAAATGTAACAAAATGTCACTTTAACTAGGCATTTTAATTATATTCTCCACACTTGTATTCTCCCCATCTTGACAAAATGGTATATTCCCAGGTTCCGCAGGTCAGCTGCACACGTGCAATGCATTATTGTTAATTGTGGCACGTTTACTAACGTGCCAAGTTTAGCTGCACTTGAACAACCGTTCCAGGCTGCCATATCCAGCCCAAGAAACCGTAAAAACCTGTGTAAAAAACTGACAAAACTCGTTTTTTTTTTCCAGACATTGGGAAAATAGCCGATCTACATGCTCACAACGCCTCGCAGTGCGAGGCGTTGTGAGCATGTAGATCTGCTATTTTCACAATAGAACCGTGTTATACAAAATGTAATGCCTCTTTTCCATGAGGACTCCCTCTCTTTGCCATACCCTAGCTTTTGCTGAACTGACGCCACTGAGAAAACACACCCCTTACTACCGCAGATACTAATCGGGATGAGAGGCCTGTAACGTCCCAGAGGGGGTTGGCATCGGGGGCAGCCGGGGGCAGCGTCTGGGGGTGGACGAGTTTGGCGCTCTTTGTTCCTGTCTGGGGGGGGAGTTGAAGCTTACAGCACTTGAGTGTGACAGGGAAGAGAGGGGGGGGGGGTGGGGGGGAACGATTGAGGCCGATTAGATACAGCTGTCACTCCCGGTCACCCTTCTTTACAGAGCAGGCAACAATGGCCGCCAGGCCCGGGGACGGATGGCTGGTTTGGCTGCGCGTTTGGATGGCAAATGCGTTGCATTTGGTGTCCATGGGGGGGACAGTGGTGTGGAGGAGATTCGGATGGCTCGTCATCAATGCCAATACGTCTTATTTCATCAGCGTACGGATGCAACTAACGGTCGCCGTTGGCGGAAATCTCTTATCTCTTCTAACCTTTCTGTGTTTTTACGTTAATTAACTACACAGCATCACACAAAAGCACCAGCAGGCCCCCGCTAGCTCGGCGCGAAGCGACGTGTTCCGAGATTGTCAATCTGCTACTTCAGCTGCTTTTGAATTAAAATCCTGAAAAGAAACGAAGATTACCGTACACCCGACATAGACGATTATATTTGAACGCGGCATCTGACTGCACACGTGACGAGCTGCGTGTGTTTGCCTGTCCAGTGAGTGGAGGGGTGTGTGTGTGAGTGTGTGTGTGTGTGTGTGTGTTTATGTATGTGTGGGGGCTGGGGTGGTGTGGTGGTGTAGTGGAGAGTCTAGGGGGGCAATGCGTGCGAGTGTGCGAGGGGGTAAATAGATGTCTGTTTTTCTGAATGTTTGTCTCCCCTTTGGGTCACAGGGCCTCCCCTGCCTGCATTAGCCCAGCAGTGAATGGCTGTATCAGACACGCTTTGTTGGCAAAGAGGAGGCCACTGGCTGAGGTGTCACAGCAAATGAGAGTGTAGCGCGCTGCACTCTGCCACCGCAGCCTTTTGTTGAAACAGTCGCAAGCCACAACACTGACCTGATCTGCCCTCACGCTAATACAAAAAACGGACCATATTATTGTCCAACGAATGCTAATTGTGACGCCTAATTATACCCGCATGAACCCGAGCACCCTGGGTCCATCATGGGCATGTCATAATCTAGTTCCCAGATGCCAATGTTGTTTAGATCAGGGTTCTTCAATGTTTTTCAGCCCAAGCACAAGACAGATGAAGCAGGGACCCTCACTACATACCATGCACTTTTTTTCATAGATTTCATAGATAAAGTAGCTTCATAGTGATACTGGCCGGGTTTCCCAAAGCGATTTTAGCCCATCGTAGCTCACGCATGGTCGTAGAGACCAAGCCCCGACCGTCATGTTCCCGGGTTTACATGGGTTCGGGCAGAGCGACTTATTTAGCCCCCTACAACTACACCATCATTCAGATTTCACAAACAAAGTGCTTAATTAAGTCTCACACCTGTCTAAATACGGTACGGCATTCTATAATTACCCGTATCCTCCGTGTCCTTTAATAAGAAGCCTTTTTATCCGATCGCTGTCTGTTTATCTCATTGGGGTTGGTGCGCATGGGGAACGCCAGGAAATGCATTTTTTTTGTTTTGTTTACTCTACGTTAATGTGTAGTAGTAACATGACCTTTGGCTTTGTAATTTGGTCTTTTTTTCCCCCTCTACACAAAACCTGGACACTCTCAGGGTTAAGGGGATCCTTGCAAATGAAACATTTGAGGACTCCTGATATGCCATATAGTAGGGCATTCACGAATAGTTTTAGTTTTTAGTATTCGAATTATTAGACCTCAAAGTATTCGAATAGTCGAATATTCGACAGGACTGGCCAAACTGTCAAATATTAAGTAAGCAAGAGGCGGACATTGTGAAAATAGCCAATCTACATGCTCACAACGCTTCGCAACGCGATGTTGTGAGCATGTAGATCGGCTATTTTCACAATATTATCTGCGGAACCGAGTGCTTGTCAGGGTGGGGGTCCCCAGTTCATATATGTTTATTTTAGGGGGCACGGCCTAAAAAGGTTTGAGAACCCCTGGTATAGAGCATTAACAAATTCATACACCAGGGGCATTGACAACTCATTCTTATGACTTCCTACTGTATCTAGCCAAGCTTTATAAACTAAAATAAAAAAATAAGCGAATATTCGACTTCGGTTTACAACGTTGAATAGTGACTTTGATATTCGAATATTCTAATATTTGGTGAATGAACTACCATACAGATATACTGTAGTGACATATTCAAAGAAAACCTGGAGAGTTGACATTCAGTAATATGATTAAGAACATTATAATGGTGTGTAAAACAATGTAATGGACAAGACTTTTCCATGGACACATTTGTCCGTGTACGGACATATTGACGACCCCTGGTTATGATGCTTTGGTTCATGTCTAGAGCTGTCCCGATTCCAAATTTAAATTGACGAATAATTGTCACACGATTAACGATTTAATTGTGTTTTTGGCATTGAAGACTGGAACATATGAATACTTTGTTTTACCATTTAGGCTTCATAATCACAAACTGCACAGGGCAGATTACTGACCTATTCAATAATTGTGTACTTTACATTTATTTTTGAAAATAGCAGAAATAGCTGATCTACAAGCTTACAACGCGTCACGAAAGCTATTTTTCAAATGTTTCAACATGCAAACGATTATGACGATTATCTCAAATAATTGCGATTAGACGATTATGTAATAATTAATAATATATTAATAATAATAATTGTGACATGCCTATTCAAGTCTTAACCCATTTCGGCCTAGAATTATTGAATGCTTTAACCAGTGAAAAATAGCAGATATACAAGCTCACAGCGCGGCACCGAGTGCCGCGCTGCGAGCTTGTAGATCTGATATTTTTTAAAAAAGTCATGAAAATGTGTGCAAATCTTTGAATATATGTATTTTCAAAGCGAACTCAAATTTTGCTTCTGGGTGGTCCCTGGAACTAAACATTTTGAGATGGGGGTCCGTGGCCAAATAAATATCATTTTGGGGGTCCTTCAAATGAAAAGGTTTGAGAACCACTGACATAGTAGTCTCTCAAGAACAGACTAACTGAGCTCCAGTTAAGTGAAAAGGACCTTTGATGGTTAGCCAGATAGCTGACATAAAAACATGGGTTTTTCAAAAAAATCTTAAAAGAATTCAAAAGAAACATATAGAATCGGGTCAAAATTCTAATATTCACGATTTTTCAAAAATAGCAGATCTACAAGCTCGCAGCGCGGCACTCGGTGCCGCGCTGTGAGCTTGTATATCTGCTATTTTTCAATAGTTAAAGCATAAAATAATGATACACAATATAGTGTACCCGTTCTAAATTAATTTCTGTTTGTCTGCCCTGACCTCATATACCACAGTGTCTAGTGCTGGATAAGTTTGTGGGCGTGCCCGACGAGGACAGCCTCACCTTCCTGGCCCTGGAGCTGCTGGAGGAGAGGAAGTTCTGGGCGGGCCTGGTGTTCGTGGACACCATTCACCCCTGGACCGCCAAGGTCCCCAAGTACGTCAAGTTCAAGATCCGCATGGACATCGACTCTGTGGAGCGCACCAACAAGATCAAAGACAGGTCAGGATCACTGTTGCCATGTTAGTTTGCGAGGTACCTTGTAGATTTTGATTATTGTTAGACAACATACATTCCAATCCAATCCAATCCACTTTATTTATATAGCACATTTTTAAAAACAGAGTTCACAAAGTGCTGTACAGAGAATCAAGGCTAAATACACTAAAGGCTAAGGTACAAAAAAAGCAACAAAAACATACAATGCAGTAAAAAGAGCAGTAGAAAACACAACACTGACAATAAAAGACGCAGCCACGTCAGACAGTGAAAATAATAAGCAAAACAAACCATATGAACTCTCAACTGGAATTAAAAGCCAGGGCGTACAGGCGTGTCTTCAGACGAGATTTAAAGATCTCGATGGTGGGGGCCAGTCTGACTTGGGAGGGGAGTGCGTTCCATAAAGTGGGACCTGTGACTGAAAAAGCTCGGTCGCCTCTGTTCTTTTTTGTTTTGCCCTTTGGGGGCTCCTGTTTCAACTGGCATTAACCACTTCAGCCCTATTTAAACCTTGGCTGTTTGAAAACAGCCGATCTAAAAGCATACAACGTGTCACATTTCGACATATTGTGAGCTTATACTGTAGATCTGCTATATTCAAATGATTTGTATACATTTTAGACATGATCACTTGTGAAACGAGACATTCTGCATATCAAGTACTGACTACTTTTGGTACTTTGAGTACATTTTGATAGCAATGTGTTCTTTTACTCAAGTAAATCTTTATTTCTGGACTTTTACTTACTATGAGGGCGGATTCTGCCAATGCATTTCAATGGGAATGGAGTGGTTTGCTGCCATAAGCTAATTTCTGAAGAATCCGCCCAGGGACATGCTGGGCCCCTGATTCAGCCCGGGAAAAAGAGTTGTAGAGGCCCTCATTGCACGCTATAGAGAGAGATCTCTCTCTATAGCGCTGCTGCTACTCAAAGATTTGCCATTTCAGATCATGACAAGTGACAAGCCAGCAGTGGGCCAATTACATGAGTTATATTTCGTTGTTGTCGGGTGGAAACCTTGTATGTCCAAAACCATTTTAAAAATGATTTAAACTAGTGAAAACAGCCGATCTACAAGTACACTGTGCTTGTAGATCTGCTGTTTTCACTACTTTTGTGCGACAGCCTTGTATGATGAAGCAGGGCTTTGCTTTGCTAAAAAAATTACAAATTTTAAACTTGGAGATACGAGGTTTCTGCCCGACAGTGACAATTTACTTTGCCGCCCAGCCACCAAAATGGAATGAAGGCCGACATTTTATTTACATTTCTTTCCTAATGGCCGGCCTGGTCCAGGCCGGGAATGAACCGGCCGTTCGGGAGTTGTCCCGCTTTTCCCAATGGCCAGCACGTCCCTGTTGATACTTTTACTTAAGTAAAACACTTGGATACTTTTTTCCACTACTAGTCGACTTTGGGCTTGTTTGGTAATCAAGGGTTGCATTATCTTTGGCCTTGTTTCTAATGGGTGGTTGCTAGTTTGGGATTGCTTCCTAATGTTGTTTAAAACAGTCGTCCTCAAACTTCTTCGTGTCAAGGACCCCCAAATTAATATCCATTTCGCCGCGCACGCCCATCTGAAAATGTTTTGTGCCAGGGAACCTCAGAAGAGGAATTTGGGGGTCCTTAACACGAAAAAAAAGTTTGAGAACCACGTGAGTTATGGGACGTGGTTAAGTATCAGCTGTAGCAGACTCAGGAGTCATGATGACCTGTGGTGTTCTTCCTCTCAGGTACTGGGACCCCGGCCCCAGGGCTGACCCCATGGATGACCTGCGCTACGTGTGGGGGGGCTTCGCCTACCTCCAGGACATGATGGAGCACGGCATCCTCAAGACGCTGACGGGCAAGGAGTGGCCGCTGGGCGTCTACCTGCAGCAGATGCCCTACCCCTGCTATGTGGATGACCTGTGAGAGACATACGCACGCATGCATACACGCACACACGCATGCACTCCCTACCTAATAATTCAAATCCCCCTTTTTTGCCTCTAAGATTTAACCTTTTTTCGGGTTGCTTAGTTTTTGGACGTTTTTAAAACTTTTTTCCCCCTAATAAAGCTGTTTTTTATTTTGTAAAGCGACTAAAACAAATTGCTCATGGAAGCTCACCAAGCATTGTGTGCTTGTAGATTGCCTATTTCAGAGAATGTGTATTTTCGTATTTACTAATAAGCAGTTTTGTCTGTTCGTTGTATAATTATATAAAAGTTACATTATTATTTTTTTAATATATATTGTTGTATATATTGTATATTTGCGTATACTGTATTTTTATTCTTTTGTTCTCAAACAGAAACCTTTTTCAAAATATTGGTCAACACATTGGTAGTCAATATTCTAGGACTCTCCAAAATCTGAAATCCGAAGAAGACAGGGAGTCCTGGGATGATCCCAGTTCTTTATGTCGTCGTTGTTGGGCAGAAACCTTGTATCAAAACTAGTGAAAATCGCGTTGTGTGTGCTTGTAGATCGGCTATTTTCACTATTTTAAATAGTTTATAGAAATGACACATACAAAAGCAGTGTTGATTTAGTCGACTAAAACTCTGACGACTGCGTTTTTGTCGACTGCGTTTTTTTTCATTGACGAAAACTAAATAAAAACTAAATAAAAACTAAGCTGTGATGACTAAAACTAAGACTAAATATATTGACAATTTCGTCAACAAAATAAAAACTAGACTAAAATATTAGGGAGGGACTGGTGGAGAATAGAGTCATTTTATGTTTGGTTGCTCTCAGGTGTTGTGTGCTGAAAATAGCATATCTACAAGCTCACAACGCGACGCGTTGTGAGCCAAGTGTAAAATCTGTCATTACGATGCCATCAAGGCCTGCCAAAATACATTTCAGTTGACTAAATCAACTGTAGATTTAGTCGCCTAAAATCTCATGATATTTAGTCGACTAAAATTAGACTAAAACTAAAACTTTTCAGGGTGACTAATTATGACTAAAACTAAATGACATTTTATTCAAAAGACTATAACTAAAACTAAATCAAAATTTGCTGTCAAAAACAACACTGTACAAAAGGAACGGTGTTGAACATAACCGGTTTCCACCCGACAACAGCGATGTCTCTCTGCTTCTTTCTCTCTCTCTCTGCCAGCTTCATGCTGACCCTGAACCGCTGCTTCCCCATCTTCATGGTGCTGGCCTGGGTCTACTCCGTGTCCATGACGGTCAAGAGCATCGTGCTGGAGAAGGAGCTGCGGCTGAGGGAGAGCCTCAAGGCCATGGGCGTCACCAACGGGGTCATCTGGACCACCTGGTTCATCGACAGCTTCCTCATGATGGCCATCAGCACGGCGCTCCTCACCGTCATCATCATGGTACTGTTAAACTAAACGATTTACCTGGAAAATACGTGCTTCTGCTAGACCAGAGCAGAGATTTTTTTTTCTTCTTTTTTTTCTTTAATTTAAAAAAAAAATGTAATTTGTCTAACAGTTCAGCTGCCGTTGACGATCCTCACCGGCATTTAAAGGGTTAAAATCATGGTGCCGTTGACGACGCTCACCGTCAATCTTACTGTAAATACAGTAAATATATTATGACTTACTGTACGGCTCCGTGGTCCACTGTGCATCGGTAAATCCCGCGACTTGTTTACAACGCACGTTGGGCGTGCACGCGAAGTGAAGCTCCGCCATAGTAAATCCATTGAGAGGCCCATAAAGACTCGGCTGGGCCCAGCCATGTTTCTTTTCTGGACCCACACTGTCATGTGACTATGACGTAAACGTTGCAGTCAAGTGATAATCCAAAAAAACAAAAACAACCCCGCCCGGCCCTTCAAAATAATAGCGGCGGCCTACGGAGGAAGCGGCGCGGCACCAAGGCACCAAGCATCCCTTCAAAATAAGAGGCAGTAGAAGTGTTAATATATAGCCCACTGAGCATTTTGAGGTTTATTAGTTGCCTAATAGTGGTGTTTTTATCTTCTACACCACACGTTGAAAATCAGTGTTGTAAAGGTCTAGATTTGACATTTTTTGCTAGTTGTTTAGTCAGCTATATTTACACGGGTTGCTACACTAGACCACTATTAGTCGGATACAAAAAGTCTACATTTCGCCGTTAGCGGCCGTCGAAAGTAGTGAAAAGTAGGGCGACGGTGAGATTTGATCTAGTGATCTCTGGCACTCAAGTCGGCGACGCTATCCACTCGGCCATCAATGCAGATACAATAGTATAGACTTTCTGGCCATATTAAAAGGTGACATTGCCCACCTGTGTTCATTTTAGGGTAGTGCGCATTGTTGAGGAAACTAAATGTATTGGGCGCCTAATAAGCCTATAGCGATTACAATTATTTTGTTTAATCAATACGTATTGAATGATGTGGCGGGGGCGGCGCCGCGGCTGTGTTTGACTGAGTGTGTTGCTGTCAGAAATGTAATTCAGAGTAGCATGCTGTCTGGACGTTTCCACTTTACAGTGACTACACACAATCACGGTAATTAATTAACACTCTACCGGCTTACCGCGCCTTAGTACCAAGGATAACTTTTACATGGTCTAAAGATAGTCGTTGAAATGCTGTATTTAAAACGACTACACCCAGACCGTCCAGACGTATACCTTATAGTGATGAATGGCTATTAAAATAATTTTACACCAATATTTGGCTATCAGTTCTGCAACGTGCAGTTGTTTTTTAAATAAATATTTATTAAAACAGGGATTAACTTCAATTGTCTAAATTCTGTCTAAATATAAACGTAGATACGCCGACTATACTTAGTCGGCTAAATCTCGGCTAGATCTAAACTATACTCAATAATGATCAACGGATTGTCATGATGTGAGACCAGAGAGGGTAGGATCCAAATGCAGGACGACGGTCAGGTACAGGTTCAGAAGTGTTTATTAACACAAAACAAGATACACGAAGAGCACCAAAGAAAAGGTGCCAAACACTAGCAACAGGAAATAACACTAGGTCTAGGTACATACAATAAATCACGAGGAGCTGACAAAACACAGTGACTTACATTTATAATCCGACAAGGGAACTGACCAAACAGGGGAGTATATATAGACTCAGGGTAACAGGACACAGGTGAGACTAACTGACAATCAACACAGGGATAGGCTATAGGACTGAGGGACACGGGTGCAAAACAAGGGCCAATCATTGGTGAGACAAGACAGGTAACAAGAGCAACACAGGAAATTAGAAACACATACTACACAATAAGATATAGAAGTGTAAAGCAAAACCCACTAAGCTGGAAGTCGACATCACTTTTAGAATAAAACATCACTGAAAAGGAAAGCACTAAGCTGAAAGCCATAATGGCTCCGATCATCATATGTATGCAAAGGAAACATAATCATTACAACACTGTAAGAAAACCAACTAGAACATGATAAATGCAAGAAAACATAACAGAGACAGAGCACGTCACGGACCGTGACACGGATATTATAATTATGTTAGTCCAATATTAGGAGATCAGTTAAGCACCTTACTGTTGTTTTTTTAATAAATAGTTATCGAATTATGGAATAAATTGCAAAGTATATTTTCGGTGTGAATATAACCGGATTCTAGCTGGTTGAAATGATGGCTAAAAAATAACTAGTCGTGTAATATCTGACTATTGCTCAGTGGGAGGCTATATATTAAAAAAAAGTAGTAGCATGCTGTCTGGACGTTTCCACTTTACAGTGACTACACACAATCACGGTAATTAATTAACACTCTACCGGCTTACCGCGCCTTAGTACCAAGGATAACTTTTACATGGTCTAAAGATAGTCGTTGAAATGCTGTATTTAAAACGACTACACCCAGACCGTCCAGACGTATACCTTATAGTGATGAATGGCTATTAAAATAATTTTACACCAATATTTGGCTATCAGTTCTGCAACGTGCAGTTGTTTTTTAAATAAATATTTATTAAAACAGGGATTAACTTCAATTGTCTAAATTCTGTCTAAATATAAACGTAGATACGCCGACTATACTTAGTCGGCTAAATCTCGGCTAGATCTAAACTATACTCAATAATGATCAACGGATTGTCATGATGTGAGACCAGAGAGGGTAGGATCCAAATGCAGGACGACGGTCAGGTACAGGTTCAGAAGTGTTTATTAACACAAAACAAGATACACGAAGAGCACCAAAGAAAAGGTGCCAAACACTAGCAACAGGAAATAACACTAGGTCTAGGTACATACAATAAATCACGAGGAGCTGACAAAACACAGTGACTTACATTTATAATCCGACAAGGGAACTGACCAAACAGGGGAGTATATATAGACTCAGGGTAACAGGACACAGGTGAGACTAACTGACAATCAACACAGGGATAGGCTATAGGACTGAGGGACACGGGTGCAAAACAAGGGCCAATCATTGGTGAGACAAGACAGGTAACAAGAGCAACACAGGAAATTAGAAACACATACTACACAATAAGATATAGAAGTGTAAAGCAAAACCCACTAAGCTGGAAGTCGACATCACTTTTAGAATAAAACATCACTGAAAAGGAAAGCACTAAGCTGAAAGCCATAATGGCTCCGATCATCATATGTATGCAAAGGAAACATAATCATTACAACACTGTAAGAAAACCAACTAGAACATGATAAATGCAAGAAAACATAACAGAGACAGAGCACGTCACGGACCGTGACACGGATATTATAATTATGTTAGTCCAATATTAGGAGATCAGTTAAGCACCTTACTGTTGTTTTTTTAATAAATAGTTATCGAATTATGGAATAAATTGCAAAGTATATTTTCGGTGTGAATATAACCGGATTCTAGCTGGTTGAAATGATGGCTAAAAAATAACTAGTCGTGTAATATCTGACTATTGCTCAGTGGGAGGCTATATATTAAAAAAAATGATTCTTTCTCTCTACGACCACTTGTTCATGCATCTTTAAAATAAAAGCATGAATATACCAGTAAGACTCCCTAATCGGGAGATAAGCGACCGTCAGGTCGCAGCGTGATTTTAGGGCAAAATGTGTAGAGCAGTGTCCAAAAATGTGTTTGAAAAAATTGGCCAGATGGTGGCGCTATATGGGACAGATCCATGTTGATGACATGAGTGTAGACATACTATGTACCGATTTGCATGATTTTACGCCAAAATCTGTAGGAGCAGTGTCCAAAAATGTTTTTTGAAAAAAATGGGACAGATTCATGTTGATGGCTCTCTTGGCACCGCAGAGGCGTGGGTACCGGCCCCGGCTCTCCCGGTCGCTCCTAGCCCAAGTTACAGCATTTTATGTGCGCTGCAGTGGCGGGGGTCCTCCACTAGGGGCATCCATGCTGGAGCACCAGGAGTCGGTGGTCCCTGGGAATTCCCCGTGAACAGCCCCGTTTGGGTGGTCATTTGGTCATTTTTGCACTTTTTGGTGGCGGCAGAAGGGGGTCCCTGGGGGTCCCTGGAGCTCGGGGGGGTCCCTGGTGGGGTGGAGGTTGTGGTTTGGCAGGCAAGGAGTGTGTGTGCAAAGTTTGGCATGGATTGTGGCAACGGTGGCGGAGATATGAGTTGGGGAAAAGTGTGACACGACGGACAGACTGACTGACAGACAGCCGGTGGAGGTTTTGGTAGTAACTGCGACCTGACGGTCGCAATTATAACAATCTATTATTTCAATAGCTTAGTATTGAATGCACAGTAACATGGTATGTTTATACACATGAAACACAATTTTATACATACATATACTATATTATGTTGTACCCCCACCCCCACCCTATGAGTTAGGGGGTCCCTGCTCCATCTCCCCATCAGTTTGGGGGTCCCTGGCCTGAAAACGTTGAAGACCCCTGTGCTAGATGATTGCATTTAATGATTTTTGTTGTGTTTCTGTCTTCGGAACATTATGAATAAGAAAACAATTTCTGTTTGGCTTTTAGGCGTCGTAAAGAGAATGTTTAAAGACAGATATGACACAACTTACCTATTGCAAGGGGACAGTGGTTTCATGCCGGCCTGTCCAGCTTCCCCCCTTATTAATCATGGCGTGACAATGACTCACTGACTCAGGGACGTGCTGGCCATTGGGAAAAGCGGGACAACTCCCGAACGGCCGGTTCATTCCCGGCCGGTCCAGGCCGCGCCATTAGGAAAAAAATAAAAATAGAATGTCGGCCTTCGTTCCATTTTGGGGGCTGGGCGGCCAACAAAGTAAATCGTCACTGTCGGGCAGAAACCTTGTATCTCCAAGTTTCAAATTTGTAATTTTTTTCGCAAAGCAAAGCCCTGCTTCATCATACAAGGCCGTTGCACAAAAGTAGTGAAAACAGCAGATCTACAAGCACACAATGTGTGCTTGTAGATCGGCTGTTTTCACTAGTTTAAATCATTTTTAAAATGATAAATACAAAACAAACGGTTTTGGACCCGACAAGGTTTCCACCCGACAACAACGAAATATAACTCATGTAATTGGCCCACTGGCTTGTCACTTGTCATGATCTGAAATGGCAAATCTTTGAGTAGTGCGGGCCTCTCCAACTCTTTTTCCCGGGCTGAATCAGGGGCCCAGCACGTCCCTGCACTGACTGTATACGTTAGAAAAACATTAATGAAGTGACTGTAAATAACATGACATCATGGGAACAGTTTCAACTTACAGAACTGGCACTGCACTGGGCAAATGATTAACGTGGAACGATGGTCATTCTTCCCACTCTCTCAGCCTCTAACTGTCAGTGTTGCTGAGCTAATCATTTAGCTCATGTTTGGTTTGGGCGTGCTGCTGTTGTGGCATCTAGTGGAAGTTCTTTGACTAGCACTTGTCTGGGACGCTGTTGTGGCCCCTTTTCCACCAGGGTTGAACCGGCTCAGTTCTTTTTTTTTTTTCTTTTCTAATTTTGAACCAGTTCAGGGTTCAGAACCATAGAGTTATAAGAAGAATAGAGAGGACACCAGATATCCCCGCCCGTCCACTTGTATTGAGTTGCTCACCCAGCGCATGAAGCCAAATTTCAACCCCTTCTTCCGGGTTTGAAATGTGACATAGTGGGGCCTATGTGACGCGTTTTGCGTCATCGTTTGTGTTCATGGACGCGCTGTCAATACAAAGAAGCCTAGATGCGCGTTCATGTTTCTGGCCCCAACCGTTAAAAAGCTGCAGTACCTCGAACGGACACCATGTCAATTTGGCTTCAGGCCTCCCCCTGGTGTCTGGGGGCTTGTTCAGAAACCTAAAAATTGGTTCGTAACTGGAAGCCAAAAATGTCTGCCGCGGTTCCGTGAAAGGACTGAGGTTCCAAGAATGAACGGAAACGGTTTGAGAACCAAAGTTCCTTTGGTGAAAAAGGGTCCTCTGAGATTCGTTGGTTCTCCTAATAACCAGTACATATCTCCTAATAACCAGGGACATATCCCACCCGTCTCTGTCGGGTGGGATTGGTCCGAAACTGTTACTTTTCAGGATTCAAATTCAAAAATAGCAAGAGTAAAGTTCTTTGCACACTGCTGGGTTTTTCGTTGCGAAATGCGTTTTTCAGGGCAAGGAGAGAGAGAGAGAGAGAGAGAGAGAGAGAGAGAGAGAGAGAGAGAGAGCAAGGGACCGAGTGGTGTGCGAAACGGGCGGCAGTGTGCAAACGTGACTGACATAACGTGAGGTTGATTTTTTTTATTTGCACGCTCCAAAATTCACTCCGATATTCGGCCCGAAAAACGCAGCAGTGTGCAAAGACCTTACAGATCTGCAGTGTTTCGAGCTTGTGGATCTGCTACTTTTGATGCTTTTCTGTCGTATGATCAAGTAGGGCGTTAATTTACAAAAAAAACTATAATAATAATAAGTTCGAATATGTAAATAAGAGGTTTCTGCCCGACAGCAACGATCAGCAATATGTTAGCAATACCTTCAATATTGTCGACCGGGAACTGCCCGCTACTCCCCTACAATCGAGCAGATCCCATGGACCAGATAAGATCGTTTGTAAGCAAACAAACACGTTTGGGGGTATTTCCAACGATGGGCTTTTCCCTTTTCCCACTTTAAAGTCTTTAACCTGACTTGCGTCAGATGTTGGCAGTAGTGCGTTGGCTACCGCTCTACTTTACCATCTGAGCTCTCTCGGTGGGAGTTGATAACGCTCGTAAAGTCCCGGGCCGGACCAATCAGCGGCAGCTACGGGCGGGCTCTGAGCGGCTCTGAGCCAATAGAGTCTGATTGCAGACCACGTGGAAACCCAGGAGGCGGATTCTGGGTGGAACGTCACGCAGACAGGCCAATATGAGTGGTTGGAGTTGGCACTCCCAGACTGTGATAGACAGACGGCCCCATCCAATCACCTGCTAAGAATTTCAAAAAAATGGCCCGCCCCTTACATCGAGTCTGCCGGAGCAATCCCAGATGGATAGTAAGCAGGCATACGCACTGCTGCTATCATCTGGCGCAAGTCAGGTTATAAAGTCTTATCACACGCACGAATGCGCATGCCCACACATTCACACACACGTGTGCACACACGCACACAAACACACAATGTGGTAGCCTGGGACGGCTTACAATTTCGGGCTTTTGATCCGGTCGGGAGCAGATGGCGTCCTACGTCATTTTGTAGTAAAAACGGACTACACTTTGGCAGGAAACACCAAACCGGAAACAGTTTTAACTCCTACTTGCGCATGCGCTAACTACTTGCGCATGTGCTAACTGGGTTGAAACTGTTTCCGTTTTGGTGTTTCCTGCCAAAGTGTAGTCCGTTTTGAATACAAAATGACGTAGGATGGCATCCGGTCTTGACCGGATCAAACAACCCGTTTAGTAAACGAAGACCAGGCTTTCTGGTGACGCGAGGTTAACAATGTGGAGACAGAGATGGCTGCATTTATGATAACTATATACCGGTAACCATAAAAAAAAAAACATTTGATCTACTGCAGACAATATGGATACATTTCCAACCCACCGTCAATTAAGAAAACGTTTTTCTTAAGTATTTGATAAAAAAAAAGAAAAAAAAAGAAAAATCAAATAATTTACATAAATAAATAGAAAAAAAAATGTTTAAGAAGTTGTGAAAATAGCAGATCTACAAGCTCACAACGCAAGTGAAAAGCAAATTATCTGTACGGCAATTAATCCTCAAGTAAAACGTCATCATCGTGACAGCCCTAGAACTTGACTAAACACATATAGCCTGTACTTAATAGGCTATATGCACAGCAGCCATTTTGGAGAGAAGTTGGGTCTCTTCTCACTTCCTTCACAGGTGTTACCAATGATACTAATGAAGGCTCTGTTCCATTTCATGTAGCACAGTGGTTCTCAAACCTTTTATTTCAAGGACCCCAATAACTCTGAGAACATACAAATGGAACCAAATGGACCCTTACGGGTCCATTTGGTTCCATTTGTATGCTCTCAGAGTTACACACCTTTTAAGGGGTCATTTGGAACCCCCAACTGGACCACACTTTCAAACAGTGTTTCCAGTGAGCCAACATGAACAGTATCAGCAACCTCACTCTGTTTGACCGGAATGGAACAGAGCCTTCATTAGTATCATTGGTAACACCTGTGAAGGAAGTGAGAAGCGACCCAACTTCTCTCCAAAATGGCTGCTTTGCATAGAGCCTATTAAAGCTCCACCGTGCTGTCCCCCCCACACCACAGGCAGGGGGCGTGCTGAACTACAGCGACCCGCTGATCCTCTTCCTGTTCCTGCTGAGCTTCACGGTGGCCACCATCGCGCAGTGCTTCCTGCTGAGCGTCTTCTTCAACCGGGCAAACCTGGCGGCCGCCTGCTGCGGCATCGTCTACTTCACCCTCTACCTGCCGCACCTGCTCTGCTTCGCCTGGCAGGAGCACGTCACCAAGGACATGAAGATCCTGCTGGTGAGGAGGTGCATCAGGGGCGTCAATTGGGTATGGCAGGGGTATGCAGCTGCCATACCCTGGGTCCAGGGGGGGGGACATAAAAGTTACCTTTAAATATAAATCCATGAATGTCTCTTTGTCTATCTGTGCTGGTTATTATGTTGTTAAATTACAGTAAAATAACTACAAATGCAACATTTAACAAAATGGTCACTTTCTTTAACAAGGTATTATAATTATATTCTCCACACTTTTATTCTCCCCATCATGGTATATTCCCAGGTTCCGCAGGTCAGCTGCACAATGCATTATTGTTAATTGTGACACGTTTACTAACAAGCCAAGTTTAGCTGCACTTGAACAACCGTTCCAGGCTGCCATATCCAGCCCAAGAAACCTAGAAACGAGGGGAAAAAATAAAATGTACTTAAAATAAATGTATCATGCCTTAGCTTTTTCTGAACTGACGCCACGGAGGGGCATCACTAGCTCTGGTCCATAGCGTTAGTGGAGTTCTCCCTAACGCTATGTTCCTCTACCTCCCGAATCCTTGGTAAATCCGGAAAGACCCGTTGTCTGGTCTGAAAATAACAAAAACTGTTTCGCCCCCTCACCAAACCAAAGGTATCAGTGGACAGTTGAAAGCTTACTTTACTTAGTGGACGCGGTCTGAGCCGAGACGTTCTTCCTGGTTGAAGACTGTTTTTACGAAACAGCCCTTCTGTGTAATTCGGTCCTCTGACCTGTGCGGCAGTATTGAGTTGGGACCCTGATGGTGACGACAAATAGTGAAAAACTAGAAGAAAATGGAGTCTCCATCCGGTAGAATATTTTTCATTTTGCCCCAGAAATATATTTTAATCGTGTGGTGGGGGGCTCAGACCGCGTCCACTAAGTAGAGTAAGCTTTCAACTGTCCACTGATACCTTTGGTTTGGTGAGGGGCGGACAGACAACGGGTCTTTCCGGATTTGCCAAGGATTTGGGATGTAGAGGAACATAAGGGGGGGGGGGGGGGGGGGGGGGAGTGGGACTGAGCTACTAGGGCCCAAGGTGGAGGAGGCCTTAATTATTTTATACTTTAGCTAGTGAAAAATAGCAGATCTACAAGCTCACAGCGCGGCACCGAGTGCCGCGCTGCGAGCTTGTAGATCTGCTATTTTTGAAAAGTTGTGAAAACTTTTTTAACTCATATTTTGCTTCGGGGGGGATCCCCGGAAGTAAATAATTTTAGATGGGGGTCGGCGGCCAAATACATATAATTCTAGCCTAGGGGTCCTCGACGTGAAAAAGTTTGAAAACCACTGACATGAAACATGCGTTTTTCAAAAACATTAGGATTTAGAAGACATTATAAAATTGTGTCAAAAAAGACTATTTCTGCTATTTTTTAATAGTTAATGCGTTCCTGTAGCCTAGTTCCAGACCCTGAATCGCTAGCCACACCCCTTTAATTTTTTTGTTTGGCGATTCAGGTCTAGCATCGCTCTCATTGAGGAGGGCCTGCCTCGGTTGAAAATCCGATCGGCGAATCAGCGCCGTGAATCAGCGTCTTGTGATCAGCGTGGGTGGGGGTTTCCCAGAACTCATGTGTGTTTCCAAGTACAACAGCGCCGCCGCCGTACCGTACCGCGCATCGTGTCGCGATAAAATGCGGTAAATTGCGGTAAAATGCGATCGTATCGATCTCGCTATGAAACACCAGTAGCAGGCATGTTATGTTGTGTTTGATTACTAGTTCGTAGTGCTCCTATTCTGACTGTTTCTTTGGTTAGCAAGTAGCACTAGCAAGCAACAGGCTAGCCACTAGCCAGTCACACATAACAACACTATGTCATGTGTTGGTCGGTGAACCAATCGCTGAAGACTGCCTCTTTTTGGCAACGCCCATCCCTGCAAACGCCGTAGGCGGAACCGAGTTCAGACTGAATAATGAAGTGAAACGAAATGTTAATTCAGGCTGAGTGTCAGGCTAGCGTTCCTGCTCTTAATGGGTTAATTCATAATTAAACTTTCCCCAATAACATGAATCCATTAACTCTCCTACTGCCAGATTATTTATTTATTTATTGGGTCTGGTGCCATCAAAAAGCGGCTTACCTTTGCGACGTTATAGTAGATAGACAGACATTTATTTTATTTTTTATTTTATTTTATTTTTTATTTTTATTTTTATTGTGCAATAGTGCACTTTGGTCTGCCAGGCAGCAGAGGGCGGCGTCATGCGAGAATGAATGTGAATTTGCCTGTTATGTGTTGAAGAAGAAGAAGACCAGTCACTGGCCACAGAGCCTTACAGCCAGAGGAAATCAACAAGGAAGTGAAATTGTCTCCGTTGATGTTAACGCATAATGGATTTTTTACACCATCACCGCGGAAAATGTGTTTACAGTACACGGCCGCGCGACCCCTCATCAGCTTACAGTCATCAGACGAACGAACGAACGAGCGCCGTATTGGCATCGAGGTTCTGTAAAAAATGGGGCGAACGTTAACCTTCAAAGCGTGGGGAGAGTTAAGACCGGAGGACCTGATTTTACGTCCTAACAGTTTTCAGTGGTTCTCAAACGTTTTGCAGTTATTACCGGTGGGCAGGCCAGAGCTTCAGAGTGGCACATATAAGAAACAATTTACACTCTGTCCTCCACCTGATGATGACTTACTGAATCTTCATCTTGAAAGGACAACCTTACATTTTGCCAGCTCCATTACAACCTGCTAGACTAGAGCATCCCTTACCCCTTGGTTATGGTTCAGAACTTGTGAATTGGAAGTGCCGATCAGTGCATCACACCTTTCCCCCTTGCCCCAGCAGCTCCCACCTTGTAACTCTTCAGATGACAGTAGTACTGATGATGACGATGAGTGGAGCCAGTGTGGAGAATCAACAGATTCCGATGAAGTGTAGCAGTCTATTAGTTTGATAAATAATCACTGTATAAGACAACAGTGACCTTTTTGACCTTTGAGATGACCTTTGAGATGACATCTGTGTCATTATGTTATTGTACTTCATTAGAGCCTAATATGAAGGTTCTATGACAATGTTTAAAAAATGACCTTTCAGAGCCGATAGTCGGCAGCCATCTTGGATCAGAAGGTTAAATCATTAAATTAACATCAATTATGGATTCCTCAACCCAAAAAGTCACAGAAATCAAGTTTTATTCATAACTGTAGGTCAAACCATTGAAAAGTTAATTTTCGTCATAGCTGATTGTAGCCATTTTGGATTTTGGTCTAAAAAAAAATCACCCCGGCCAAATTTGTTTAATAACCCTTCTAGATGACAAATCCATTGAGAAACGGACCTTTGCTCTCCACGGTCACGGAACTGCCATTTTTGACTCTACTATTACCTTTTTTGTTGGAACTGTTCAAAATAAAATTACGATTCCACCTCTCTTTGTCGTCCACAGGGCCTGGTGTCCCAGGTGGCGTTTGGCTTCGGGACGGAGTACCTGTCCCGCTACGAGGAGCAGGGCCTGGGCCTCCAGTGGGACAACATCCAGACCAGCCCCCTGGAAGGGGACGAGTTCTCCTTCCACATGTCCATCTGTATGATGGCCGTGGACACCGTGCTGTACGCCCTGCTGGCCTGGTACCTGGACAACGTCTTCCCAGGTCAGTGACCTTTAGTGGTCAACTCAAATGGTCATCAAGATCTACCTATCTACTGTACAGTGGGTTACTATAGGATCCGTCAGCATAGGTTTCTGTGGGTACCTCTGGCCAACCACCCATGCTGTTAGTGTTATACAGCAGTAGTTCTCAAACAGTGGTCCGGGGACCACCAGTGGTCCTTGAAGGGATTCCAGGTGGTCCCCAGCTAAATGACGGAGAGTTGGTAATAGTCCGGAGGGATTTCGGGAAAAAAAATGCTTTCTATAAGGAGGTTAGAGGCATTTTTAGGTAAAAGTGGGTAACCAGGCCATTTTACATAATTCAAGGGTGCTGAATCAGAAAGAAATGGTTCCCATTCGAAGTTAGAGTATCACAACAGTTAAGGAACTCTATACACACTGCCGTTATGAAAGAGGGAGAAAGTAACAAGGTTAGAGTATCACAACAGTTAAAGGTATATTCAGTGATTGCATTTCATTCAAATAAAAATATAATTGGTACATTTTCCATTCATTCTCCTCACTATATGTGCGCTGACCATATAAGGACTTCCACCATGGCCCGTGTTACGAGCATAGCTAGATTCGGGTTTCAGAGGTGGCCAGCCAGTCCTCGACCAATCAGATTAGAGTATGGCCATAGTTATGTTATGATGTTTAGTTATGATGGTCAAAATAAAAGTTTTGAGAACCACATTCGCTCTGAATTAAGAACGTCTGCTAAATGCCTAGATTGTAAACTACTGAACTCATAAAATGCCACAGTCTCGTAGTAAATCAGTATCAAACATATCCTGAAGCTGGAGACGTCGGCCTAGCGATATTCAGTGATTGGGTCTCTAATGATCAAAACGAGAACATTATAATGGTGTTAAAAATCTATAAAAAATCAAACCTCGGTTCGAAGTGAAGCGGTGAATTTTCATTCTATGTGTTCTAGAGCTATGAAATCTGTGTTCTAGATCTATACATCCTGTGTTCTAGATCTATACTTTCTATGTGCTTTAGTTCTATATTTTTATGAATTCTGAATTCTGAATGATTTTGTCTGGAGGGCCAAATTGTCATGTGAAGCTTGACCAATCCTCAATTCTGCATGCACGGGACAGACATTCCTTTCCTTGAGAATCTATGGGAATCCTCAAAAAAACGTGTACGAATTTCACCGCTTCAAAAGCTAAACATTTCCACGCTGTAAGGCCAGTAAGGAACAAGATGACCCCCGACCACTTTCATTATCACTGAATACACCTTTAAACAGGCGAGGTCGCACCATGTCTTGGCCGTCTGGCCAGTGATGTATATCGGACCAATACCCATGGAGACTCCTGGTACCCATATATGGAGATCCATGTTCTGTATATGGAGATATGCTGTGAGACCCCAAACATGCTTACTCAGTTATTCGTTATGTGTAAATCCTATGACGTCTATCACATCTGACATCATACATACAATCCCTTTTATTTTATGCCCATACATTGAGATCCCTGTCTGAACTAGCCACACAGATATGGGCTGTCTTCCTCCATAAATAGGCATTCCTATATGAAGTCCTGTTAGATATGGGCTTAATATCGATGACATCAGGGATCTCCATATATGGGCATAAAAGGGATTCTGTTGGTTCCCATAACATCACAACGTACAATCCCTTGTATGCCCATCACAACGTGATGACATCACACCGCTGTACTTTACAATACAAACCCCAAAATCAATCCCCCAGTTCTAGGCAACACAGAAGAGGGGAAAACTTTTTCTTTTATTTCCACACAACTCCTCTAAGGTATATTAATGACATAGTTCAATATTGAAAATGGGTGGTCTTCCCCTTTAACTCTTTTACCGTTTTGGACGTTCCCGTTCGCCCCATTTTTCCCGGCGGCGCGATGCCAATTGTACGTTCTTTGGCTCGTTCTTTTGTACCTTGTTTTGATGTCTGTGAACTGACGAGGGGTCGCGCGGGTGTGTACCGTAGAGACAGCTCCCGTAAAAGTGCTCTCAAAAACCCACTGGACGTTAGCATCAATGGAGTAACAACACTCTTCCTTGTTATTTTCTCTGGGTCTATTGCTCTGTAGCGATTGAGCTGTCTTGACGGACGGTAGCCTACCGCGGCCATTTCACATTCATTCTTGCATGAGGCTGCCCTCTACTGCTAGTATAGAAAAGTACACCTATTTAAGGAGAAAAGAAAATAACAATGATGAAAAAAAAAATGAATACATCTTTGTCTATAACATCGCAAAGGTAAGGTGCTTTTGCTGGCACAAAACCCAATAAATAAATAACAACATCTGGCAGTAAAACTGTTAATATAAAAAACAAATATGTAAAAAAAGTAGTTTTAAATAATGCCAATAAATAGAAATATTGTTGGTTCCACTGATCCAAGCCAGAACATAATCGATTGATTGATCATTCAAATAAAACATGCTCTGAAAATGCACCACAAGGCAGGGCTGTATACCAGCAGTATGAGGGGATTATAACACCAAATGTTTTACATAAAGTGTGTAAAGAAGTGTTTTGTTATACTATACTCTTGTATATTGATATCGGTATATTATAATTGTTCTATGCTTTGTTGTAACTTTTTTGTGATTGTTGTGTGATGTTTTGCTGTATGTTGTTTTTAACCATGTTCTGTGAAGCACTTTGTAACTTTGTTTGGAAAAGTGCTATACAAATAAAATTCATTATCATTATCATTATCATAAGGACCAGGGCTAATGACCACTGATCTAATGAGTTTGTCACTGAAGTATGGGTGGGCGATATGGTGATAATTATCGTTGAGACGATACAATGTCTCCACGATATGCCTTTTCAGAGGTATCGTATATATCGTGATACAATTGAGGGAGCCTTAAAAATCCTGTTTAATTGTTAATACAGAGATTCATTGCAGAATTCAATTTAAACCAGCATTTTGTCTAAATCAGTAGTTCTCAAACTTTAAAATGTCAAGGTCTCCCCTTAACTCTGACAGTATACAAATGGAACCATTTGTATACTGTCAGAGTTACATACTTGTAAAGTTCAATTTAGACCTCCCAAAAGGAACCCAGAGAGTCTAGTTTTTGTCAAGTAACTTGAAAAATAACCATAAAAAAACAACTTGAAAAAGAATCGTGATAAAATTGTGTATCGTGATACAGCTTGGGAAAATATTGTGATATTGTATTTTTCCATATTGCCCATCCCTACACTGAAGTCACATTAACTTACAGATGTCTCATCATGTTCACAGGGCAGTATGGAATCGGTCGGCCGTTTCATTTCCCCTTCCAGCCTTCCTATTGGCTCGGCGCTGGCGGAGCTGCAAGTTGCGGTAAGGGGGAGCCGAACAGTCAACATCATAATTTACTTATCGTTCTTGTCCGGTGGAAACCTTGTATGTCCAAAACCGTTCATTTTGTATTTGTCATTTTAAAAAAATGGTTTGTGAAAATAGCCGATCTACAAGTGTGAGGCGTTGTGTGCTTGTGGATCTGTTACTTTCACTAGTCTTGTGCGACGGTCTTGTATGATGAAGCAGGGCTTTACTTTCTGAAAGAATGTACACATTTGAATCTTGGAGATACAAGGTTTCTGCCCTACAGTGACGTTATCAATAATAAAGATTTTGTCCACAACATTTTCAACAAATGTTTTAACCTTGTAGTTCTGTTAGTTTTGTCTAGTTTGCATTTTTATTATTACTATTACTGTTATTGAACAGGGCTTACTGGAGGGGGGCAGTCATGTCAGATTAGGACAAACCTACCATGCACATGAACATCGCCTAACGCTGTCAAGCAAGTAAGCAAGTAGGTCGGGAGTGGCTTATTGTCGGTATCAGCCGGTAACACGCGGGAGTCTGTCCCCGTTACAATGCGCTAGACCCCTGGGAGATGGACTGCTGAGGTGGAGCGCCACACCTACCATCAGCTCCCAGTACTTGCCGCACGACTTGCCAAGCCGTGCTACTCATACGCTGAGTTGGCGGTGCCCGGAATCGCACCCATGACCTTGCGGTACAAAGGAGAGAGCTCTACCGACTGAGCTACCCGGGCACTAACGCTGTCAACCGTCTGAAAATGAACAGTGTAACGCAGGGTTCCCCAATAGGCAGCCCGCGGGCCATTTGCGGCCACTGTCTGGCCCTCACCAACCCCAGTAATAATGGTGGTATAAGAGCAGCAACAACACTAGTATATCGTCGTTGTTGGGTGGAAACCTTGTATCTCCAAATGTGTACGTTCTTTCGCAAAGTAAAGCCCTGCTTCATCATACAAGACCGTCGCACAAAAGTAGTGAAAACAGCAGATCTACAAGCACACAACGCCTCGCAATGCGAGGCGTTGTGTGCTTGTACACAGTGTGTGCTTGTACACAGTCGCCCCCTGCAATGTTGTGGCCCTCGGCTTGGTACCCTAGACATAATAGGCTCTATGCATATACGCCATTTTGTTCTACTTCCGGGTGTCTTTCAACTTCCTTCACAGGTGTTACCGATGATACTAATGAAGGGTCTGTTCCATTCTGCTCAAACAGAGTCGGGGTGCTGCTATTGTGCATGGCTCACTGGAAACACTCTGCTACACCAGTGGGTATCAAAGTGTCCTTGAGTGGGTTCCAAATGTCCCCATACAGGTGTGTAACTCTGAGAGTGTACAAATGGAAGCAAATGGACCCGCAAGGGTCCATTTGCTTCCATTTGTTGATTCTATTTGTACAGAGTTATGGGGGTCCTTGAAATGAAAGCACCACTGTACAATAAATCAAACAGAGCCTTAATTAGTATCATCAGTAACACCTGTGAAGGAAGTCGAAAGACACCCGGAAGTAGAACAAAATGGCGTATATGCATAGAGCCTATTCGGCCCTTGGGGAAAACTAATCAGGGAACCCTGGTGTAACGTTTCCCTCCTGAAGGTCCACTGAAGGAGCAGGCGGGGGACAAGGAGCAGAAAGCCAAGCGCCGGGGGTCTCCCAGCTCCTGTGAGCACCCGGAGCGGGACACGCAGAACGACACCAACCAGACGGACACCAGCAACGGTCAGCATCCTCCATACACCGGTCACCATTGATTGTTTTCCCTTTTAACGACTCAAACGTAATTCATTTTTAATTTCAAGGAACCTTTTCCTCCGGGGTTTATTCCATTAGTTTTTTTTTTTTTGCCTAATATTGAACCAGTGGAAACAGAGTGTTTCCACTGAAAACGAATTCAGAACCCTAAAAGTTGGTTCGGAACTGGAACCAAAAAAATACATTTTTCTTGCCCTGAACTGGGAACCAAAGTGCATGAGCATAATAAACAATGGCAAAAGTAAAAGAAAAATCATCATAAATGTTATAGTCCTAAAGCAGCCATGTCGAGGACCAACACAGGTGTTCTGATTGGCGTAGAATATTAGTTCTATGCCAATCAGACAATTGAAACACCTGCGTTGGTCCTCAACATGGACGGTGTAGGACTACAAAGGCAACCCATGAATTGCTATCGACAATTGAATTTCCGCTGTGAAATGGATACTTCAACTGGTCATATTCTACACAATGTTGGCCAGACCTGAAATCATACTTCCCAAGGCCAGCTCGCCTAACCCTTCAGCTATGCCACCCCAATCACAAAGGTTCTTTCTTTTTTATCTTTGTGTCACAAAT
This sequence comes from Nannobrachium achirus, assembly GCF_963921795.1. Classification (NCBI taxonomy): domain Eukaryota; kingdom Metazoa; phylum Chordata; class Actinopteri; order Myctophiformes; family Myctophidae; genus Nannobrachium; species Nannobrachium achirus. Next base: position 13,839,136 of record NC_137828.1, read on the forward strand.
TACAGTGAAATGTTTTGCTAACCTTTCTTTTCTTTTCTACAATATCCAATAGTCTAATGATCTATAGTCACATACACGCTTGCTGTGCACATTAAACAAGGCAGCATGCTCTAAGATATTAAAGTAATATCCAATAGTCTAATCTATAGTCACATAAGATGTGCACATTAAACAAGGCAGCATGCTCTAAGATATTAAAGTAATATCCAATAGTCTAATCTATAATAGTCACATAAGATGTGCACATTAAACAAGGCAGCATGGCCTAAGATATTAAAGTAATATCTAATAGTCTAATCTATAATAGTCACATAAGATGTGCACATTAAACAAGGCGGCATGGTCTTAAGATGTGGGTATGAAATGGGATGGTCAATAGAGTGTGTGAGACAACAAATAGTCAACAAAATGTAGTCAAAGTTATACTAAAAATAAAAACTATAGTCGGGTTGTCGATTTTTATCTTTAAGGCAGGTAGTTAAATTGTGGACAGTCCCTGGACCCCACATTGAGAACCACTGAAGCCCTTTGTCATACGACCAATAGCAAACATTTGCTGATCTGCTATGTGTGTGTGTGTGTGTGTGTGTGCGTGTGTGCGTGCGTGCGTGCGTGCGTGCGTGCGTGCGTGCGTGCGTGCGTGACGGAGAGAGTCGCAGCCCCAGCCTTGAAGCCTCAAAAGTCTAGTATCTCCCCCGGACCTGGTCTAGTGGTTAAGATATTGGACTTTCACGCGGGAGACCCGGGTTTGAAGCCGGGTGGGGAGGTTCGGATCACCTCCGTTACACGTGCGTGCTTGCAAAATCTTGTTTCACTTTAACCTTGAATTCACATTACATAATAGTAAAATACATCACCATTATTACAAATCACAAATAGTATTTATTCACAAAATCCATTTCAAGGACGTCGTGAGGGGAATAGGACGGGAGAAGTATTAATTTAATTCATAATGTTGCTCAGCTTAAATAACTGACTTGCAGGCACTAAAATGCAAAGCATGGCGTCAGTAAATCAGTTACCGATAAAGCGATTGTGAGACGGGAAGCAAGCATAGATCGTCTCTGTCGGGTGGAAACCTCATACGTCCGAAACAGTTACTTTTCAGGATTCAAATTCAAATGTAGCAAAAGTAGCCGATCTACAAGCTCGAAACGTGTTGTTTGGCGTCGCTTTTCGAGCTTGTAGATCTGCTACTTTTGATACTTTTGTAGCGTGATCAAGTAGGGCATCCATTTATGAATAAACACAACAAGTTGGAAAATGGGGTTGAAATGAGATTTCATTCAGCGTTCAGCATCAAAACAACCTCTGTCTGTGTTATTTCTCTCGCGCGGTCTCGCTTTAACAGGACTGATTCAACAACGTGTGATGGGAACACACTGCCCTTGAATGTGTTTGCTTGCTGGCATGCCTGAACACGCACACACACACGCACGCACACATACATACACACACACACACACGCACGCACGCACGCACGCACGCACGCACGCACGCACGCACGCACGCACGCACACAAACACATTGACAAAATCTCACCCTGCTGCTTGGTTAATAAGTGACAGAGAGTGTTCAGTCCTTTTCTCACCCAATTACATTCCAATCCCCTGATGTCACCTTCAGCTCCTCTCTCCTTCCTTTAATGATCTCTGAATTGAGAATGCAAACTACTGCTGTGTCCACTCAGCTCTGCTACAAAGCGGAAAAGCAGCTTTTTTCATTGAAATGTTTTACTTGTTTTCTTTCATTATGGTGCCAATTTGCCAAACTGACACTGTGCACCCTTTTTGCAATTGTTACCGCATGTTTTGAGGTAAACAAAGGTTTCATGTGCTGAAGAAGAAAAGAATACCAACTAAGCAAAGTGTTGTTTGTCTTTGATTTATGCTTTTGCGGAGAGATACTGACCTTTTCTCTCCCCAGACACTATTAGGAAGAGAGACTGAAACACTTTACTAACTGCACTAAAATATATCTCAAAGTGCTCACCAAAAACTCCTCATTTACCACTTTCACTTTGACATCCCTAGTGTGGCCATGTCATTATAGGCAAAACACATTTCTAATATTTTATTATTCAAAAATAATTCTGTATCTTTTTTTTGTATCTCAAGTGACTAAATAAAAGTGTGGCTGTGTGGCCCGGGCCGCCGGCGTGGTGGTCCGGGCTCCCTAAGCCAGGGGTTTTCAAAGTGGGTGACGGGGCACCCTGGGGTGCTGTGACAGCAGTCCAGCGGTGCCGCGAGATCATTTGATAATATTTGGAATTTATTTGGACACTTGAAAAAATATTATTTAGTATAATGTTAAACTTGAAGTACAAAGTTATTTTCAGTCAGTTCTAACCAAAATGGCTATTATCTCAACGTTTTCCTCCCAACATAATCACTAAAATATCGTCACTGTCGGGCAGAAACCTCGTCTCTCCAAGTTTCAAATGTGTACGTCTTTTGGTAAAGCAAAGCCCTGCTTCATCATACAAGACTGTCGCACAAAACTAGTCAAAACAGCCGATCTACAAGCACACAACGCCTCGCACCGCAAGGCATTGTGTGCTTGTAGATCTGCTGTTTTCACTAGTTTTATCATTTTATAGATGATAAATTCAAAACGAACGGTTTTGGACATACAAGGTTTCCACCCGACAACGACGATATGCTATAAATATAAGGTGCTGGGAGTGAGAATTATAATGTAGGGGTGCCTCGGATTAAAAAAATATTTATGGTGTGCCCTGAGACAAAAATGTTTGGGAACCCCTGCCCTAAGCTACAACGCCAACCTGACAGTGTGTCACGGGTTCGAATCCCTTTTCTGACGACCTTTGCTCTCTCCCCATTAACCTGTTAGTCTATTGTCTTATCAATATCGGCATAAAAGCCCCAAAATAAAGAGTTATTAACATTGAACAAGGTGATTTTAGGAGCAGAATAATGTAAATGTTTAACCACTTAGACCCTCTGCACTGGGACCGCTCCCAGACCCTCTGCACTGGGACCGCTCCCAGACCCCGCTTTGAGAGCCAAAGCGTTTAGTAATCAGGGTTCCCAGGGTCATGAAATTCCTGGAAATATTTAGAAATTGGAAAAATATTTTTCCAGTACTGGAAAAGTTTTGGAATTGACCAAGGGTCCTGGAAGGTCCTGGAAAAAATAGCTATGCATTGTCTTTGGTTATTGATTTTGTTAATACCTCTGAAATGACAAATTAAACATTGGCCAAATTGTCAAATATTAGAGGCAGAATTTGTGAAAATAGCCGTTCTACATGCTCACAACGCCTCTCAACGCGAGGCGTTGTGAGCATGTAGATCGGCTATTTTCACAATAGAAACGTGTTATACAAAATCCCTCAACTTAGTGCTCATCAGGGTGCCGGGGTCCCCAGTTAAAATATGATTATTTCAGGGGTCACAGCCTGAAAAGGTTGAGAACCCCTGGCATACCCTACCTGTCTTTGGGCATTGCGCATAGGAGTAAGCAACTTGTTATTGAGCTGAATTATTGTTATATAGTCCTGGAAACTGGGTTAAATATGGACATTTGGAAACGTTTTGGAAATGAATTGGTACACATGCAGTGGGAACCCTGAGTAATGGAACTCAGTGGTGTTGTGTTGTGTGTTGGGCCCATGCTGCTAACAGGCCAGCCACAGTACTTTGAGGCGGAGCCCACGGGCCTGGTGGAGGGGGTGTGCGTCCAGGACCTGGTCAAGGTGTTCGGGAGCAGCTCCCGTCCCGCCGTGGACGGCCTGAGCATCAGCTTCTACGAGAGCCAGATCACCGCCTTCCTGGGCCACAACGGAGCGGGGAAGACCACCACCATGTATGAACAACAACACGCGTACAGACGCACGCACCGCACACACGTAGAGACTAGGGCATTCACCAATAGTGATTTTTAGTATTTGAATTATTCAAACTCAAAGTATTCGAATAGTCGAATATTCGACAGGACTGGCCAAACTGTCAAATATTAAGCGTTGCGAGGCGTTGTGAGCATGTAGATCTGCTATTTTCACAATATTTATCTGCGGAACCGAGTCACATTAAATGTAATACCTACAATTCCAAGTGCTTGTCAGGATGGGGGTCCCCAGTTCAAATATGTTTATTTTGGGGGTCACGGCCTAAAAAGGTTTGAGAAACCCTGGTATAGAGCATTAACAAATTCATCCACCAGGGGCATTGACAACTCATTCGTATGACTTCCTATCTAGCCAAGCTGTATAAACTATATATATTTTTAAAGAGAAAACAATAAAATAAAATAAGCAAATATTCGACTTTGGTGAACAACGTTGAATAGTGACTTTGATATTCGAATGTTCGAATATTCGAATATTTGGTGAATGCCCTAGTAGAGACGCACACACCGTGCACACACATGTACTGATGTGTGTGCGACCCCCCCCGACTTCAAACTCAAACCACGATAGATTCATTGAAAACACCCGTCCTTGGTTCATGGTGGCTGATATTGTCCTAATACGTGCTGGGGCTGTGTTTTTTCAATGACTTTTTACTTTTCTTTTATTTAATTAATTTTTTTTTTTTTTTTTTTTTTAAATCTCTTTCTGTGTGTGTCTGTCCTACTGCGTGTGCACGCACATGTGCGTGTCTCTGTCTGTTTTGCCCAAGCCCCCAGAACGGCTTGTAAATGTTGAAGCGGCCGCCCTACTGGCCAAAGCTGGAATTTCAGGCGGGGTGAAACATACATGCACGAGCATAAGAGCGCGGCGCTGGGGTCTACAATAGGGTTCAATGGACGTCGACGTCGTTCGTGACGTCATTCGTGACGTTTGGCTCCACTGCGTAGTGGAGCCATTCCCCAGAATGCACCTGGATTAGCTACATGCTAGCACGTAGCCGTTGCTTCAAAACGCCACTGAGCACTTGCATTGAAATGATAGTGGGGGCGGGGCTCGTCCGCTCTCTATTTTATATATACTCTATGGTTTTGCCTGAAGAAGACCTACTGTGTATACATGGTTGAAACGTTGCCCTTGAAATACACTTGTTTGGGAGCTATAACTCTTGGTGTGTCTGTTTATCCAGCACCTGGCCTACACAGATACAAGGTGTGCACACACACCTGTCCTCATTGATCTCTCTCCATCTCTTTCCCAGGAACATCCTCACCGGCATGTTCCCTCCCACCTCTGGCACGGCCACCATCTATGGTCAGGACATCCGTACAGACATGGACAGCATCCGTCTGTCCCTGGGCATGTGTCCCCAGCACAACATCCTCTTCAGCCAGTGAGTGGGCTCTCTGTCTGTCTGTCTGTCTGTCTGTCTGTCTCTCTCTCTCTCTCTCTCTCTGCTATAGACACATTAGTATTTCTATTTGCTCTTTTATGTCCCTACAGTTAAGTAGGTACATTTCGCAGGTTGTCTGCTCTTCTGTTCCTCTACACCAAACCTCTTTGCCGAACATAGCCGATTTACTTGTAGCTTGTAGATCTGCTATTTTTGTCTAGATTTCTCCTCAGAATAGGGATGCTAGGCTTCAAGTGGTTCATGTAAAAAATATTATTAACATAAACATTTTATTATGAGTCTTATAATGCCTTATAAACACATTATAAATGTGTTTAGAATGCATTATAGACCCAACTTTTATGGGAAGTGCTGCCGTTTTTCTTTTTTCTTTTTTTTCTTAATTTTTATCCCACGATTTTGTAACCCATTTTTCACCCTGTGCCAATTGCCTATGTAATCCTTGGCTCTGCTCTCCCTCTGCCGCGCCTGGGGAGACAACGGACTGACCTCATGCTTCCTTCTATGCATGAGGAGCCCAAGTTGCTTCTTTTCACCTGACAGTGGAGATTTCCCTGCATGTTTGGACGTAGCGTCTGGAAGGAACACGTTATTCCAACCTTCCTTTCCCCTCCATCAAGCGCCCCGGCTGGCCAGGGGGAGGCATTATTGAGACCAGGATTACTGCATGTTTTTGTGAGGGTATCAACCCTAGGAGACATGGGGAGAACATGCAAACTCCACACAGGAAGGCCCTATCGCGCTGCCGTTTTTGGGGAGTGGCTTTGTGTGTCCCATGTGTGTCCCCCACGTCCATATATGGTCATTTCAGTCCAGAATGAACAGGTTTTATCTGTCCGTAAATGTGTGTCCCATGTGTGTCCCCCACGTCCATATATGGTAATTTCAGTCCAGAATGAACAGGTTTTATCTGTCCGTAAATGTGTGTCCCATGTGTGTCCCTCACGTCCATATATGGTCATTTCAGTCCAGAATGAACAGGTTTTATCTGTCCCTTACGTTCCAGAATATGTGTGTAGTGTCCGTCCCGGTCTGATGATTGGATGATTAAAAATGTCCAATACTGAGGATTGGTCAAGCTTCACATGACAATTCAGCCCTCCAGATAAAATCATTCATTCATTCAGAATTCAGAATTCTGAAGCTCTAGAACACATACCGCTTCACTTCGAACCGAATGTATATACAGAGTTCATAGCTCTAGAACACACACCCAAAAAACTGATTCAACCCCCCTATAAATGTGACACATATAAATTATGTTTGCTTTATTTAATTACTTCACTTCAAGGCATAAGCATATACATTTAATTGATATAACTCAAATATTATTAATAGTGCCAGATGTGATACATTTACATTATGTTGGCTTTATTTAAATGTATTTAATTATAATATATGCAAATGTATTGAATTGATGTAACTGAACAAATATTAATCGTGCTTACCTTAAATATATACATTTACAATATATGCATTTTTATTAAATTGTTCCAACTCAAATGTAATTAATAGTGCTTATACAAAATCTATTCATTTAACATTATGCATTTATATTACATTCATGTAACTCAAATCTTAGTAATGGAATTTAAAAACACATTGAAAATGAGTTCCAATGAAAACTCCCAGAGTCCCATAAACCACGCCTCTCACCAATTTTATTGAGTAGTTTTTAAGGCTGAAATCATTCTGAGAATATTGTTTGAATCCAACTCAATTTTATTAAGTACATTTTACAGATCTGAGAAGTGACTCCAGCCCTTTCCCTTGATTGGTCAAATAAGTTGGTCACATGTTATGCAAAGCATGCTGGGAACAGCATTTTTCTAGGTTTTCAGGGAAATGTTTAAGCTTTCGGGAGCTAAAAATGCTAAATGTATCATATCAATGTGTCTGCCTTGGCAAGATGACTGTCATATGTCAGAATTTGATTTGTCAGTATTTGAGCCTAAACCCTAACCCTAACTGCTAGGCTGCTAGTTTAAGCTTGAGCTCCCTCCCCATGCTAGGCTAAAAGAGAAGAACTCATGGTAACTTTGAGGTTATTGCGTTGGTTTTCTCTTAAATGTTCTGATTATTCAATAATCACTGCTATTGCATATATCCATTATGCATCTGTATGTTGATATTGTAAAACTTGAAACAAATCATCCAGAAGAAAACCTGAAACCGAACTCTTCTTATGTAAATGTAAAAGTATTTTATTTATCTTAGCTTAATTCCATAAAAATGAGTTGAACCAACACATTTACGTTAACATTTGTTTGAGTTGGACAAACGTAAATTAATTAAGTTCAAATAATTAACTTGGCTTAAGTTAATGAAAATGAGTTGGACTAATTGAACAACATGCATTGCATTGAATGTAGATTTGACTTGGGACTACATATATCCCATATATAAATTTACTCATATAAAATGGGTGGAAAAGTTTCACACATTTAAAATGTGTTCAACTGAGAGATTATTTTTTTGGGTGCATAGAATAAAAGTTCACCGCTTCACTTCGAACCGAGGTTTGATTTTTATTCTCATACCGTGTGTGTGTGTGCGTGCGTGTGTGCGTGCGTGCGTGCGTGTGCCTCTCAGCATGACGGTGGCGGAGCACATCCTCTTCTACTCGCTGCTGAAAGGCAGGCCCATGGCGGAGGCCCGGGAGGAGGTAGAGAACATGCTGCAGGACCTGGGTCTGCCCCACAAGAGGGACCAACATTCCCAGAACCTCTCAGGTACTCCAGCCCAGTGGTTCTCAACCTGTGGGTCGGGACCCCCAGGGGGGCCCCAAAAGAGGGACCAACAGTCCCAGAACCTCTCAGGTACTCCAGCCCAGTGGTTCTCAACCTGTGGGTCGGGACCCCCAGGGGGGCCCCACAAGAGGGACCAACAGTCCCAGAACCTCTCAGGTACTCCAGCCCAGTGGTTCTCAACCTGTGGGTCGGGACCCCCAGGGGGGCCCCACAAGAGGGACCAACAGTCCCAGAACCTCTCAGGTACTCCAGCCCAGTGCTTCTCAACCTGTGGGTCGGGACCCCCAGGGGGGTTATTTTGGGGGGTCCCCAGATGATTAAAGGACAACTTTAGTTTTTTACAACAAGGGTTCATATTTTAGATTGTAATTTTTAGAATATAAAAGATGAGTGTTGAAATTATTTCATTTACTTCTTTCTATTGTTTTTTTTTATTTTTTATCCCATGATTTTGCAACCCATTTTCACCCAGTGCCAATTGCCTATGTAATCCTGGGCTCTGCTCTCCCCTCTGCCGTGCCTGGGGAGACAACGGACTGAGCTCATGCTTCCTTCAGTGCATGAGTAGTCCAAGTTGTTTCTTTTCACCTGACAGGGGGGATTTCCCCGGGATGGACGTAGCGCGTGGAAGGAACATGTTATTCCAACCAGTTCCTTTCCCCTCCATCAAGCACCCCGGCTGGCCAGGGGGAGGCATTATTGAGACCAGGATTAATGCATGTTTTTGTGAGGGTATCAACCCTAGGAGACACGGGGAGAACATGCAAACTCCACACAGAAAGGCCCTATCGCCAACCCCACCTAGGGTGTGGGTGCTGATGACGCGGAGGGAGAAACACGCCCCCAGCACCCACAGCGTCCCCCGGCGGGAATCGAACCCAGGACCTGCTAGCTGTGAGGCAAAGCGCTAACCACTGCGCCACCGTGCCCCCATTCTTCTTTCTATTGTTTTAGAGATTCTTATTTCAGTGGTTGGAGGCATGCGTACAAGTGGCTAAATATGTCATTTTACACAGAATAAGCCCATTCCCAAGATACAACTAGGGCTGTCACAATTATTACATAATCGTCTAATCGTGATTATTTGACATTATCGCAATTATTTTGTCATAATCGTCATAATCGTGAATGTTGAAAAATGTCAGCAATAGTGGAAATAGCAGATCTACAAGCTCACAATGAGCTTGTAGATCGGCTATTTCCACTATCAATGTTATTTTTTAAGTAGTAAGTTGTCAAATATGTCAGTAATTTCTTTGTATATTTAGGTTATGTGTCATATCTACCATATGCAACTTCAAAGCCTAAAAGCCAAACAGAAATGTAATTATCAACGACAAATACACAATTAAATCGTTAATCGCCAATTATTTGAGTGACAATTAATCGTCATGTAAAATGTCATATCGTGACAGCCCTAGATACAACGCAACCTTTCATGGGTGGATGTGACTTATGGGGGCTAGAAGTGTTACTGTAAATAGCAATAAAGAAACTGCTGGCTTATTGTGTCTAAAAATACATATTTAGCCACTTGTACGCATGCCCCCATGCGTACGCATGCCCCACATTTTAGCACGGTAAACGTGATAAAACAATAGAACGAAGCAAATGAAAACATTTTAACACTCACTTTTTCTTTTCTCTAATTACAATCTAAAATATGAAACCTTGTTGTAAAAAAACAAAGTTGTCCTTTAACTTAGTATTACAAATTAAACATTGGCCAAAAATTGGCGTTGTGAGGCATGTAGACCTGCTATTTTCACAATAGAACCGTGTTATACAGTACATGTAACACCTCAACTTGAGCTCGTCGGGGTCGACATACAAGGTTTCCACCCGACAACGACGATATGCTATAAACATAAGGTGCTGGGAGTGAAAATTACAATGTAGGGGTGCCTCGGATTAAAACAAATATTTATGGGGTGCCCTGAGACAAAAAAGTTTGGGAACCCCTGGCCTATACTGTACACACGTACATACCCATGTAACCATTCAACCATCTTAGCGTGTTCATTTTCTAGGCGGCATGCAGAGGAAGTTGTCTGTTGCCATGGCATTTGTGGGCGGCGCCAAGGTGGTGATTTTGGACGAGCCCACGTCGGGGGTGGACCCCTACTCCAGACGCTCCATCTGGGACCTGATGCTCAAATACCGTGCAGGTGAGGTAACACTGACCCCTGGTGGACAGAGGAGGTGCCGCAGCATCCAGATAGCTATAGTATGTGTGCACTGCAGTAATAGTTCTCAAACCTTTTCGTTGCCAAGGACCCCAAATTGATATGTATTTGGCCACGGAGGACCCCCATCTGAAAATGTTTTGTGCCAGGGACATAACAACCCTGATTGGCCCATTCAATTCACCCGCTCCTCGGGCGGAGAAGAAATAAAATATTAAATCTCCGGGGTCAGCCCACACTACACACCACCCACCAACAGGGGGTGGTAATGTGCGGACTGATTTATCAGGCTATGTGTTACCTGGTTACCATGGTTACAAGTTAAACAGATGCTGCGGCGGCCACTGGTGAGCGAAAAAAAAACGTCATATTCCATGATGCAAATCGTCCCCCATCATCAGGAAGCGCGTAATCTCCATAGGCTCCTCCTATTCATTGCTGCTGCAAAGAAACGGCTTTATCTCAGAATCTACTTCCAAGAACACTTAGGTCGCAGAGAAACGCTTTTTTTTCACAGCGACACGGGGCCGTGACGGTCCCTTTAAGTTTCCAAACTTATATATATCGTCGTTGGCGGGTGGAAACCTCGTATCTCCAAGTTTCAAATTTGTACGTTCTTTCGCAAAGTAAAGCCCTGCTTCATCATACAAGGCCGTCGCACAAAAGTAGTGAAAACAGCAGATCTTCAAGTAGATCGTCTGTTTAAGCCATTTTTTAAATTATAAATGCAAAACCAACGGTTTTGGACATACAAGGTTTTCACCCGACAACGACGATATATAGTAATCATTTCTCTCTCTCTCTCTCTCTCTCTCTCTCTCTCTCTCTCTCTCTCTCTCTCTCTCCCCCTCCGTGGGCAGGTCGTACGGTCATCCTGTCCACCCACCACATGGACGAGGCGGACCTGCTGAGTGACCGCGTGGCCATCATCTCGGAGGGTCGCCTCTACTGCTGCGGCTCGCCCCTCTTCCTCAAGAACTGCTTCGGCGCCGGCTTCTACCTCACACTGGTGCGACGCATGAAGTACGACCAGCCCAAGGTACACACAGGACACACTGGGTGTGTGTGTGTGTGTGTGTGTGTGTGTGTGTGTGTGTGTGTGTGTGTGTGTGTGTGTGTGTGTGTGTGCGCGCGCGCGTGTGTTAGTTAATAAAAGGACATTTCCCAAATTCCCATCATAAGAGATTTTTTTTTTTTTACGTCCTGCAGGACGTTTGAACCATTCTTACAGGCTGTGTTTGTCGCCCTCTGCAGGTGAAGTGTGACTGTACTGAAGATTGCAACTGTAAGTGCTCCAAATGTTCCACATTCAAAGACGCCCAGGAGGAGAAGCCCAAACAGAGCCCAGACAGACAGATGGACGGTAAGGCTAGGGCTCCACCAAAATGACGGCGTCGTGCCGGCGTCAAAAAAAATGACCGGGGCGAATTTGAGTGTCCGACGTTGACGTTGACGTCGGCAGTGGAGCACCATTCATTGATTAAAACGGGAGCGTTCCCAGCGTTCCCAGCGTTGACGTTGACGCGACGCTCGACACGCCCGGTGGAGCCGGGGGACGCAGGGCCGGCGGCTGCCCACAATGGCTGAGGGTGCTATGCTTTAGGTGAAATATACCCATCTCAAATCGGCCAGGTGAAAACAAAAGGCTACATTTGCATACCAATGGGAGTGTGTGTCAAACAGGTTGTGGCCAGCCAATGCTGATCTACTGTATTATAATGTCAATTTTGGGAATTACTGAGAGGTGGGGGTGCTCCCTGGCCAAAATGAGGGTGCAAAGCAGGCCTCAGCACCCTTGTGGAACCGGCCCTGCGGGGGAGTAGTGGAGAGGGAGAGAGAGAAAAGAGATGAGGGTTTGATTGATTGATTGAAGACTTTATTAGAAGTTTGCATAGAAAAAGGTACAGTTTCATGACGGTACAGTTCACTGGTACAAGGTCAACTGAAAGGAGATTATAGGAAAGCACTTGGCTTATTTACACAGGAAACCATTGAAGTATCTCATATAACATTGAATGACAGACGGATAGAACACAGTGCTATGCAGTAGATAAGATATAGTAAAAAAAAAAAGTAAATAAAAATAAAATAAACAGTGCAAAAAATATATACAGTAGGTAAATACAAAGAAGGGTCAGGGGAGGCTGGGCTATGTTTGTTATTGCCAGTTGTGAATGGCTGCCGCCTGTAAGTGGTTTTTCAGGGCGATTTTAAAGGATGCTAGGGAACCACACGCCTTTAAGGCCTTCGGTAGGGCGTTCCACATTTTGGTTGTGTAGCAGAAGAACGAGTTTGACCCTTTGTTTGAGTTGACTTTGGGTTGAACGTGATCTGTAGCGCTTCCTCTGGTGTTGTAATTGTGGACGTCCTTAACGTTTATAAAGTATTTTGCCAGGTACATGGGTATCTTAGTGGTGTAGTGTATATTGTACACCAGGCCCATTGCAAGTTGCTGTACTCTGTCATCTACTCTGAGCCAACCCACTCTTAACTGGTGAGTAGCGGTGAGGTGAGTCTGATAGGGAAGGTTAAGCAGGACCCTAATTAGTTTGAGAGAGGAGTCCGAGAAGGGAAGAGGAGAGAAATGAGATAGCAGAGAGGAGAAGCGAGCAGAGGGCATGGAGAGAGACCCCAAAATAAAATGAACCTGAGCAAGATGACAGGATGGTGTTCTCCCAAACCTTTCAGGCCGCAACCCCCCAAAATAATAACATTTGAACTGGGGACCCCCCCACCCTGGGGACCCCCCCACCCTAATAAGCACTTGGAATGTAGGAGGTGAGGCATACAATCTTGTTTGACTTGCTCATTTTCCAATAGCTAGAGTATAAACTAGAAAGTTGCAATTGGAAATTGCAAGTGTGGTTGCCTTGATGCGGGTCACACTTGCAAATATCTCTGTCGAGTATCTGTCAGTCCTTATTCGAGCGGTGTTAACCATTCTGTTCTTGTCCATTTTATGCCCATAATGGAGATCCATGATGTCATCAATATTAAGCCCATATATTGGAATGCCCATATATGGACATACTGTGTCAGTCTCATGTAATCTATGATGTCACTCATCTCCATATTTGGGAAAAGTGATTTATTTAATTAAAGTCAGCGGTGCTAACCATTCAGTCCTTGTCCCTTTTATGCCCATACTGTATGGAGAGCCATGATGTCATCAATATTAAGCCCATATATTTGTTTGTTTGTTTGTTTGTTTATTTTCACTTACAAAAACATTTTTAAAATTGGTTACAACATTTCAAGGAAATGTGACGGAGAAGCCGAAAAACCCTCAAGGGGCTTGAGAAATGGCATTCTCCAGGAATAAGTAATACATTCAAAAGATAAAAATTACATCATGGTAGAATAAATGTATCCTTTACAGATAAAACCTTAACATTTATACAAATGAAAAATATAAAGGAAAAAAACAGAGATAGAAAATTAAACACATTTATAATCGCAACATTAAAGAGTCAAAGACACACAAAATCAAACTCTAAAGAAAATAATGAATAGACCCAGCTTCATTAAGCAGACCATAAGGAGAATATTTGGTTAAGAGAAGCGATTTCAAAGCCTTCTTAAATTGATGAGATGACAAGTCCCATAAATATAATGGCAGAGAATTGTATATCTTTGACCCTCTGAAACCTATATTAAATTGAATTTGAGATGTACGGGCCTCTGGTGGTCTGAGGTCATTGGAGCTACGTGTTGGGTAATTATGGACCTGAGAATTACGTCCAAAAAAGTTATGAAAAAATAAGGGAAGGGTTTTCCCCAATGAGCCATGAACAAATAGAGCAATCTGAAGATGGTTGACTTGAAAAACACTGAGGACACCTAATCGTATAAACAAAGGCTGAGATGAATGTCTTGGATGCACACAACTTATTGTTCTAAGAGCTCGTTTCTGGAGACGGTATATAGGTTCAAGTTTGGTCTGATGAGTACTAGCCCAAACTATATTACAATAATTAATATACGGATAAATCATAGAATAATATAACATAGTGGCTACCTCAGAGTTGATCAGATGACGGGTCTTACGTAGTATACCAATACTTTTAGCCATTTTAGTGGATATAGCCATAATATGAGATTTCCAGGATAATGATTCATCAATCATAACGCCAAGAAATTGTGTGGAACACACATTGGTTATAGGGATGTTATCTATATTATATATTGGAATGCCCATATATGGACATACTGTGTCACTCTCATGTAATCTATGATGTCACTCATCTCCATATTTGGGAAAAGTAATTTATTTAATTAAAGTCAGCGGTGCTAACCATTCAGTCCTTGTCCCTTTTATGCCCATACTGTATGGAGAGCCATGATGTCATCAATATTAAGCCCATATCTTGGAATGCCCACATATGGACATACTGTGTCAGTCTCATGTGGTCTTTGATGTCAGACATGAAAACTAGTAACTAAAGCTGTCAAATAATTGTAGTGTAAAAAGTACAATATTTGCCTCTGAGATGTAGTGGAGTAGAAGTGTCAAGTTTATATAAAAACTACCTCAAAATACTTCATTTAAAGAGATTCATGGGTTGCATTTGTAGTCCTAAACGTCCATGTTGAGGACCAACACAGGTGTTTCAATGTGTCTGATTGGCATAGAACTAATGTTCTATGCCAATCAGAACACCTGTGTTGGTCCTCAACATGGCTGGTATAGGACTACAAATGCAACCCATGAATAGGTCACCTCCAAAATGACTTTTTTCCCCCTATTGATTACTCACTCCATGGAGAATTGGATATATTTTTGTTTTTGTCACATTCCTAAGCAAATCATTTGAGGAAACTCACTCTTTGTGTCTCCATGCATAGGGAACAAATCATGCTCTTTACGTCTCCATAGGAAACCACTGCTGGCCATCAAATTATTGGCTTTGGAATGCGACAAAAACTAAAGTGTCCCCATGGGGTCAGTAATCGATGGATTGAACTGCCCCCTTGAGTACAGTACTTTACAGCAGTGGTTCTCAACCTGTGGGTCGGGAAATTATTTTGGGGGGTCCCCAGATGATTAACTCAATGTCCAACATTGTTTTCTCTCTCAACAGTAAACAAACCAACATAAAGTTTAAGTTCATAGAGGGTATCTGCACATTTCTAAAACGACTATTTAAGGAGTTTTAATACCTAAAATGGCAAATTAAACATTGGCCAAATTGTCAAATATTAGAGGCAGAAATTGTGAAAATAGCCGATCTACATGCTCACATGTAGATGTGCTAATTTCACAATAGAACCATGTTGTACAAAATATAATGCCTCAACTCTTAGAGCTCGTCAGGGTGGGGGGTCCCCAGTTAAAATATGATTATTTTGGGGGTCGCGGCCTGAAAAGGTTGAGGACCACTGCTTTAGAGGACAACTTTGTTTTTTTACAACAAGGGTTCAAATTTTAGATTGTAATTTAGAGAAAAGAAAAAGTGAGTGTTAAAATGTTTTCATTTGCTTCGTTCCATTGTTTTAACGCGTTTAGCGTGCTAAAATGTGGGGCATGTGTACGCATGGGGGCATGCGTACAAGTGGCTAAATATGTATTTTTAGACACAATAAGCCAGCAGTTTCTTTATTGCTATTTACAGTAACACTTCTAGCCCCCATAAGTCACATCCAACCATGAAAGGTTGCGTTGTCTCTTGGGAATGGGCTTATTCTGTGTAAAATGACATATTTAGCCACTTGTACGCGTGCCCCCAACCCCTGAAATAAGAATCTCTAAAACAATAGAAAGATGTAAATGAAATAATTTTAACACTCATCTTTTATATTCTTTAATTACAATCTACAATATCAGCCCTTGTTGTAAAAAACTTAAGTTGTCCTTTAAGTAGAAATGCACTCAAGTTACTTTCCACCACAACAACCTTTTTCTTTTCTTCTCTCCAGGCAACGTGGAGCGCATCACGGCCCTGATCCACCACCACGTGCCCGAGGCCCGGCTCATCGAGGCCATCGGCCAGGAGCTGACCTTCCTGCTGCCCTTGCGGGGCTTTGAGCCGCGGGCCTACGCCAGTCTGTTCAGAGAGCTGGAGGAGACGCTGGCCGACCAGGGCCTCAGCAGCTTCGGAGTGTCCGACACCTCGCTGGAGGAGGTCAGTGCTGGGAGCAGTGGAGGGAAAAAAACAGGGTTCCCACGGTCATGAAATTCCTGGAAATATTTTGAAAATAGACAAATATTTTTCCAGTACTGGAAAAGTTTTGGAATTGATCAAGGGTCCTGGAAGGTCCTGGAAAAAATAGCTATGCATTGTCTTTGGTTATTGATTTTGTTAATACCTCTGAAATGACAAATTGTCAAATATTAGAGGCAGAAATGGTGAAAATAGCCGATCTACATGCTCACAACGCCTCGCGTTGCGAGGCGTTGTGAGCATGCAGATCTGCTATTTGCTATTTGCATAGGAGTAAGCGACCTGTTATTGAGCTGAATTATTGTTATATAGTCCTGGAAATTGGGTTAAATATTCTGGAAAAGTTTTGGAAATGAATTGGTAAAAACCCAGAAAACGCCCACAAAACTGATGAAAAGTGATGACTCATTCACTTTTCATTGATTGATTGATTGAAGAATTTATTAGAAGTTTGCAATAGAAAAAAGTACAGTTTCATGACAGTACAAATCACTGGTACAAGGTCAACTAAAAGGAGATCCTAGAAAGCCGAGGCTTATTTCCACAGGAACCACACTTTAAGTATCTCATATAACATTGAAAGACAGACGGATAGAACATAGTACTTTATCTAGGATAATATCAGTTTCAAAAGCATAACATCAAATACAAAAGGCAGAATACAAAGAAAAAGGGGGGGGGGGAGCATGGGGGCTTAGTCTATTTACAAGTCACGGGTAGCTGCTGTCTGAAGGTGACTTTTCATACCAATTTTGAAGGAGGCTAGGGATTTGCTCTCCTTTAGGGCTTGTGGAAGGGCGTTCCACATGTTGATGGTATAGCAGGAGAACGAGTTAGCGCCTTGTTTAGTGTTAAATCTACGCTGATGATGATTAGTGGAGCTGCCTCTGGTGTTATGATCGTGAACATCCTTGACCTTTAAGAAGTAGTTTGTCAGGTACATGGGAATCTTGGAGGTGTAGTGTATCTTGTACACCAGGCCCATTGCAAGATGCTGTACTCTGTCAGCTACTTTGAGCCACCCCACGCTTTCGTGGTGGTGCTCGGTAAGGTGGGTCAGAGGAGGGAGACCAAGCACAACCCTAATTAGTTTGTTTTGGGCTGTTTGGAGCTTTAGCTTTAAGGCAGCTGGGGCGTCGCGATACCAGACAAGGACTCCGTAATCAATGAGGGGCCCAATAAGAGCACCTCCTAGTGTCTTTCGGGATTTAATATTGATCAGTGGGGCAACTCTTTGCAAGAAGCGAATTCGTTGATGGGCGTTTTCTGGGGCCAAGGAATGTTTTTTGTGCAAAACAAATGCTTGCAATGGATTCAGCATCATGACAAACCCCTAGTTAGACCCCTCACATCCTACTTAAAGCAGATCTTTTTTCTGGGTATTTTCCTCCTGTATAGAAAGTCGATGGGAGCCCAACTTATGTTCCACCACTTCACTATGTTCCACCACTTGGATTTCTTAGGACTTTTGATATGTTATTACTAACATATTTATGAAACAAAAAAAGTTGAAAGAGTTTGTGTTGCAATTTGTTCAAGGTTGGCCCATTTTTTTTCTTAGATTGCCTGTACTATTTTCGGGCAAGTGGGCATGACATTTGGGAAAGTAGAACATGACCTTTACTTGCCCGATGGGCAAGTGCCTCTGAAACCTTAGTGTCAACCCCTGTGATACCTACCTTAAATGTCATTTAGACAGATGATATACCGTAGGTCCTTTGTTAACCTGGTATCCTACAGTTTCAATGAACAGACTGATGCTAGGTTCTTGGTTTACCTGCGATCCTACGTAGTTTACTGAGGCACTACACTGTCTTCACCTACATCCTCAACAAGCTAACATTTATTTGGCTTTATTTTGGACATGTATTGGTTTAGCTTGCTGTATTAATTAAATCAAATTAAATTTGACGTTTTATGCTTTAAACATGAATTTCTTCCTCTTTTGTAGATTTTCCTAAAGGTCACCGCCGACCGGGAAATAAACAAATGTTCACCAGGTAAGAAAAGGAAAAAAGTCCTGGTCCTGTATTTGTATAATGTATGCTCTGTTGTACAAACACACCGACAATAGCAGATCTACAAGCTCATAACTCATCCCAGAGGCGATGCATTGTGAGCTTGTAGATCTGCTATTGACGGTGTGTGATATTGTCTTAGGACCAGTGTTGATTTCGTCTACTAAAACTATGACGAAAAATATTTGTCGACTGCGTTTTTTTCACTGACAAAAACTAAATAAAAACTGATGACTAAAACTAAGACTAATATATTGACAATTTCGTCAACAAAATAAAAACTAGACTAAAACTTTAGGGAGGGACTAGTGGAGAAGAGAGTGATTTTATGTTTGGTTGCTCTCAGGTGTTGTGTGCTGAAAATAGCCGATCTACAAGCTCACAACGCGTCGCGCTGCACCGCGTTGTGAGCTTGTAGATCTGCTATTTTCAGCACACAACCAAGTGTAAAATCAGTCATTACGATGCCATCAAGGCCTGCCAAGTCAACTAAATCAACTGTAGATTTAGTTGACTAAAATCTTATGATATTTAGTCGACTAAAATTAGACTAAAACTAACATTTTATTCAAAAGACTATGACTAAAACTAAATCAAAATTTGCTGTCAAAAACAACACTGCTTAGGACGAAGCATAAATCCGACTTCATCTTCTTTGCACCCGGAGGATAAAGTCTGATCAAATCCAACACATGTCAACCCCTCTCCTGATACTCTCTTCTGCACATCTCTCCACTCTTCCATAACATAAACATAAACCGCTGAAATTAATCAAATAGAACTCACTTTGTGTAGTAGATTGTATCTGTTAAATTCAATGAATGTGGTGGTGTTGCTGTGTTGTATTTTGCTCTGCCCCTTGTTGTCCTGTGTTGTCCCTCTTAATCGTGCGTGACTGTGTTTATGTTGTGTGTTGCTCTTCTTCTCTGAAACATCTCAGACCAGAGATTGCTGAATCAGATCTCTCGGGTCAGTCTCAACCGGATGGCAGTTGGAAAAGGTGACAATAATGTCCGGGGCTGTGGGAACAGAACCTATAGCTGTGGAACATCTTATGTTGTCACACAAAAAAGATAAAAACAGAACAGAACAGCAATTTAGGGGGGCACGGTGGCGCAGTGGTTAGCGCTTCGCCTCACAGCTAAGGTCATGGGTTCGATTCCCGCCGGGGGACGCTGTGGGTGCTGGGGGCGTGTTTCTCCATCCGCGTCATCAGCGCCCGCACCCTAGGTGGGGTCAGCGATAGGGCCTTTCTGTGTGGAGTTTCCATGTTCTCCCCGTGTCTCCTAGGGTTGATACCCTCACAAAAACATTCAGTAATCCTGGTCTCAATAATGCCTCCCCCTGGCCAGCCGGGGCGCCTGATGGAGGGGAAAGTAACTGGTTGGAATAATGTGTTCCTTCCACGCGCCACGTCCATCCCGGGGAATTCCCCCCTGCTAGGTGAAAAGAAACAACTTGGACTACTCATGCATTGAAGGAAGCATGAGGTCAGTCCGTTGTCTCCCCAGGCGCGGCAGAGGGAGAGCAGAGCCCAGGATTACATAGACAATTGGCGCTGGGTGAAAATGGGTTGTAAAATCGTGGGATAAAAATTCTAATAAAAAAAAAAGAACAGCAATTTAGTCATTTTCATTCTTACTTGAATGACACATTGTGACCCTTTGGTCCTTCATACCTCTCAAAGTATCCGTTGAGTATTTAGCATGCCGTCACTGTCAGGGAGAAACCGCTTCTAACTTTTTGTGTTTTTTTTTTTTTCTCGTAAATGATCACCCTACTTGATCACACTATTGTCACACAAAAGCATCAAAAGTAGCAGATCGATCTGGAACTTTTGATGCTTTTGAATTTGGATCCTGAAAAGTAACAGGACTTTTGAGGTTTCCACCCAACAGGGACGATACAAGTATGTTACTGCATGAGCATCTACGAGTAAACAACCAATTTGTTCATCATTTGTTCAAAATTATGCCAGTTTCAGAATGTTTTTCTTTTCTTGTCTGACAACAGCAATGTTACAAAAAGATTTTGTCTTGGGTCCTTTGACTAGTTCATATTGAACAACTCAAGGTTTATGAATACATTTTGTTGACTATCATTATGACCGTCAGAAGAGGCTGAACACTAGAAGAGAAAGGCTAGTATAGAGGGTATGCATTGGGCATTCACGAATACTGATTTTAAGTATTCGAATTATTCAACCTCAAAGTATTTGAATAGTGGAATATTCGACAGGAAGTGTATATATATTGTTTCATCCAATACTAACGAGCAATTCTCGGTCTAGTAGTGACAGTTGCATTAGCCGGCTCTTCCTCCATTATGACATGAAGTTTGCCGGCTGGCCGCTGTTCTGATAATTAGTTCCGGGAGACGAAACGTGACGCATGACATCAGTATATAGAGCATTAACCAATTCATCCACCAGGGTAATTGACAACTCATTATTATGACTTCCTATCTAGCCAAGCTGTTTAAAAAAATAATTAAAAAAATAAGCGAATATTCGACTTCGGTGAACAACGTCGAATAGTGACTTTCATATTCGAATATTCGAATATTCTGTGAATGCCCTAGTATGCACATGCATAAAGTGAATGGCAAATCGCGAGTGGCAAAGTGAGTTTAGCATTGTTTAACGCCATTCAATGCAATCAGATAGGACTTTTCTGTTTGGATGTATGGCCTACTGAGTCTTAACTTCCGGGTATGATGATGATGTCACACGCATACCCTCTATATCATTTATATCAGCGCTTTCTGACCACCGTTGACAGAGAATACCTCCTATTCATGCCTGGCTGGCTGGCTGGCTTGTTAGCTCTAGAACAGTGGTTCTCAAAGTGGGGTCCAGGGACCCCCAGGGTTCCTTTAGAAGGGATTCCAAATGGACTCTAAAAATAGCCGACCTATACTACAAGCCCACAACGTTTGCAGAGATTGTCTATTTTCACTAGTTTCTCTATTGGGTCTCAAGCTTGGGGGGGGTTCCAGGGGATCCCCAGCAAATATGTGTTAATACAGCATCACAATCATTTGAACCACATTATCCATTTATATACGTCAAAACAGCAGATCTACAAGCTCGTCCTTGTACATCTGCTATTTTTGAAAATATCAGAAAATTATGAATACTTTATAATTGTTTAGCACAAATCCTCTCTTCTGGGGGTCCCTGGCACAACAACTTTTCAGATGCAGCCAAATAAACATCAATTTAGAGGTCCTTGGCACGAAAAGAGTTTGAGAACCGCTGGTCTAGACCAGGGGTTCCCAAACTTTTTGGAGCGGTGAAAGCGCTCCCAATAGACAGGTATGTCCGTGGGTATGTCCGTGGCTGGGTGGCTGGGTGGCTGGGTGGCTGGGTGGCTGGGTGGCTGGCCGTGTCCGTAGCCTGGCAATACCTTGAGTGGCCACACACAACACACTAGTTAAAGGAGGGGCGCTGTTTTGTGCAGGCCAGGCACACTCACCACTCACTCACAGGCACAGTTTACAGTTTACAGTTTAGGCATTTAGCAACACACACAGGGTATAGCTGCTCAGATTCACCGCTCCACTTCGAACCGAGGTTTGATTTTTTGTCTCAGGGCACCTCATAAATATTGTTTTAATCCGAGGCACTCCTACATTATAATTTTCACTCCCAGCACCTTATATTTATAACATATCGTCCTTGTCGGGTGGAAACCTTGCATGTCCAAAATCGTTCGTTTTGTATTTATCATCTATAAAATGTACTTAACTAGTGAAAACAGCAGATCTACAAGCACACAACGCCTCGCGATGCGAGGCGTTGTGTGCTTGTAGATCTGCTGTTTTCACTAGTTTTGTGCGACAGTCTTGTATGATGAAGCAGGGCTTTGCTTTACCAAAAGACGTACACATTTGAAACTTGGAGATACAAGGTTTCTGCCCGACAGTGGCGATATTTTAGTGATTATGTTGCGAGGAAAAGGTTGAGAAAATAGCCATTTTGGTTAGAACTGACTGAAAATAACGTTGCACTTCAAGTTGAAAATGATACTAAATATTTTTTCAAGTGTCCACATAAATTCCAAATACTATCAAATGATCTCGCGGCACCCCTGGACTGCCATCGCGTCCCCAGGGTGCCCCGTCACCCACTTTGAAAACCCCTGGTCTAGACACTCTTGACAACATGCGGCTCTCCGTTCCGTTCCATGACCTTGTCCACCGCACGCTGTGTTGCAGAGACAGACGGGGTCTCCCACCCCAACGGACAGGGCCCCTGTGACCCGCCGCGAGACAGCGAGGGCCGGGGGTCATACCAGGTCAGAGGGCTGTTTCTGATCATCAAACAGTTCTTCGCTCTGCTGATCAAGAGGTTCCACCATGCCACGCGATCACACAAAGACTTCTTTGCCCAGGTAACTGTTGTTTTAAGAGAGATAAGGGAGGTATGTGGCCGGCTGGCTGGATGGATGGATGTATACCATGGGCTTGGTTGTTTGTTGTTCCAGCCCACCCTGAAACTCATTTACACACATTATTCACTCTAGCCCTTTGTCAATGGTGTAAGACAGGGGTCTTCAACATTTTCAGGCAAAGGCCTTAGTTGAGAGAGAGAAGAAGCAGGGACCCCCCAGAACCTTTTCATAGATTCCATATAGTTTCATCGTTTTGACAGCACAATCATCAGTGTATTTTATGTCAATTTGTGTTTTCAGATATTTAACTACTTGAACCGTCAATACTTAATAAACTTGACCTTTCACTCTGTCTGCTCTTTTTCCCCTCTACACCAAACCTCTTTCCCAAAAATAGCCGATCTACAAGCTCACAACACCTCGCAGCGCAAGGCGGTGTGAGCTCGTAGATCTGCTATTTTTGGCTAAAGTTCTCAGAATATGGATATTAGGGTTAGGGTTAATATAAAAAAGAAGAAAAAAACTTTCTATCACAGAAAGATTTGGAGGCACCCTGTAGTAACTCTGAGGACCCCCTGGGTGTCCCGGACAAGGGGTTCCCAAACCTTTCAGGCTGCTACCCCCCGAAAAAATTAATAAAAACATATGGAGATAAGAGGTTTCTCCATGACAGCAACAATATAAGACAAAGCAAACTTGATTTGAAACTTGAACTCTTGCATTACAGTGAGTTCACACGTCAGGTTTTACTTTAAGCTTCATTTTTTTTGTCTCTGCTTCTGCTAGATTGTGTTGCCAGCCACCTTCGTGTTTCTGGCCCTGACGTTCACTCAGATCGTACCTCCTTTTGGAGAGTATCCCAGCCTGACCCTCACCCCCTGGATGTATGGCCGACAGTTCACCTTCTTCAGGTATCTGGACCCTATAGGCCAGGGTTCCCCAATAGGTTCCCCAATCTACAAGCACACGTTGTGTGCTTGTAGATCGGCTGTTTTCACTACTTTAAATAATTTTAAAAATTATAAATTCAAAACGAACGGTTTTGGACATACAAGATTTTCACCTGACAACGACGATATCTGAACTGTCGCTGGAGTAGCGGGAACGCCGCTGTCGCCCCCTGCAATGTTGTGGCCCTCGGCTTGGTACCCTAGACATAATTCAATGTTGTGGCCCTCGGCTTGGTACCCTAGACATAATTCAATGTTGTGGCCCTCGGCTTGGTACCCTAGACATAATTCAATGTTGTGGCCCTCGGCTTGGTACCATAGACATAATTCAATGTTGTGGCCCTCGGCTTGGTACCATAGACATAATTCGGCCCTTGGGGAAAACTAATTGGGGAACCCTGCTATAGGCCCAGCCTGGCTCTATTCCACTGCCATAATGAGAATACACAATACACACTTAAACCAGTAACTCTTAAAGGTAAGGTAAGTGATTTCACTTAAGTTTCAGTTTTCATGTAGGTGACAGGTGGGGGCCTTCGTCCACTCATGATCAAGTGGGGGCGGGGCTTGGTGCGCATAAGGCTAAGAGTTGAGGCATTACATTTTGTATAACACGGTTCTATTGTGAAAATAGCGTTGCGGAGTTGTGAGCGTGTAGATCTGCTATTTTCAAAATTTCGGCCTCTAATATTTGACAATTTGGCAATGTTTAATTTGTAATTTTAGATGTAGTAAAAAGTCCTTAAATTGTCACTTAGAAACGTACATAATGCATATACATATACTTTATGTTGGTTTGTTTACCGTTGAGTGAGAAAACAATGTTGCACATTAAATTAATCATCTGGGGACCCCCCAAAATAATTTGAGAACCACTGATGTAGAACATCAGCAACATAATGTTTAGAATGATATCATTACATTTTCAGTCATGAGATTGCATTTTTGCTTTATTCCATGAATTAGTACTATTGCTGTGTTCTCTGTTTACAGTAATGAGCGTCCGTCAGATCCACGGATGAGATATTTCGGAGAGGTGTTGCTGGACAAGCCCGGCTTTGGGACGCGCTGCATGGCAGGAGAACCACTAGAGTGAGTAAATCAAGCAGGAAAAAAAACACAGTAACAAGTTTCTTTCATCATTTCTTTTCAGAACTGCATCCGTCCATTTTACAGATGGGCGGGACATTGGCGCATTCCTGCAATTAGACACATTTCAGAGGTGTTTCATTCCAATAGGAGATAACTTCATCTTCTTCATTCAAGTCACACTTTTCACATATTCTATCCTCCTCATATAATTAAAAGATAAAAAATAGAGAGTTTATGCCCGACTGCAACGATTTGATTGATTGACTGAATATTTAGTACAGTCAAAACACCCCGCCTAAAAGGAACACCCCAATATACACAGGAATTGTGTCAGGTTTCGATGGTTCTCTTCTTGTCTCTCCCCCCCACCTGTCGGCACAGAGACTTTCCCTGCAGCAACATCACCACAGAGTGGGAGATGCCCCTGGTGAACCCCGCCCTGATAGAGATGCTGGAGGGTCCGCGGTGGAGCCAGCTCAACCCCTCTCCTCCCTGCCAGTGCAGCACGCGCTGGAAGCTCACCATGCTGCCCGTCTGCCCCGAGGGGGCCGGGGGGCTGCCGCCTCCACAGGTGGGTGGGCGGTGGGAGATGCAGACTGTAAACTCACACACACTAGGGCATTCACGAATAGTGATTTTTAGTATTCGAATTATTCAACCTCAAAGTATTCGAATAGTTGAATATTCGACAGGACTAGCTAAACTGGCAAATATTAAGTAAGCAAGAGGCGGACATTGTGAAAATAGCCGATCTACGTACATGCTCACAACGCCTCGCGTTGCGAGGCGTTGTGAGCATGGGCTCACAACGCGTGGGCTATTTTCACAATATTTATCTGCGGAACCGAGTGCTTGTCAGGGTGGGGGTTCAGTTCATATATGTTTATTTTGGGGGTCACAGCCTAAAAAGGTTTGAGAACCCCTGATAGAGCATTAACTAATTCATCCACCAGGGGCATTGACAACTCATTCTTATGACTTCCTATCTAGCCAAGCTTTACAAACTATATATTTTTTAAAGAGAAAACAATAAAAATAAGCGAATATTCGACTCCGGTGAACAACGTTGAATAGTGACTTTGATATTCGAATATTCGAATATTCGAATTTTTGGTGAATGCCCTATAGCACGCACACACACACACACACACGCACGTGCACAGGTAGCACATACCTGGGTGTGCAGGGGCAGAAATGCAGCAATTTGTGAACCCTCCCACAAACGCACGCACACAGGCACGCACACACGCATGCACAGAGGCACACAGGCACGTGCACACTCCCTCACACAGTAACAATGATAAAAGGAACACAGGAAACATACAGATCCTTCTCGAAAAATTTGAATATTGTTTAAAAGTAAATTTTCTTGAAACTTTCATATATTTCTTGAAACTTTCATATATTCTAGATACATTGGACATTCAGTGAATTATTCCCAACCTTTTTTTTGTTAAAATCTTTAATTTTTTATGGCATACAGCTCATGAATATCAAAAGTCCATATTTCAAATATTACAATATTACACGAAACCACTCAAAACAAGGATTTATAATAGAGAAATGTCAACCTTCTGAAGTCAGAGTTGCTTGAAGTCCAGTGGGAAGTTTCCGAAGTCGGTTATGATTTGGGCTGCTAGCTGGCATCTGCAATGCTTTTTCACACAATATTCACATTTTTTGAGAAGGATCTGTATATTCTGGGCATAATGTGAATGTTAAAACAGGTGAATATTCAGCAAAAGAATTGCAGATCTTCAAGCTCGCAAAACGGTCACATACTTTCACAGTTACAGTTACTTTCACAGTTACAGTTGTACGGTCACATACGTGAGCTTGTGGGTGTGGTACAGTACAGTACTGTACTTTCACAGTTTTTTGCAAACAATGAATGAACACGGTTTTCCTGGTTCTTCTGTGCATCCAGAGGATCCAGACCACAGGAGACGTTCTGTTGGACCTGACTGGCAGGAACATCTCTGACTACCTGGTGAAGACCTACCCCAGCCTCATCAAAACCAGGTACTCACTGGACACACTGCTACTACACCCATGGGCGTCACACCAAAATTCTGGGCCCTGGGTACAAGGATTCACTGTGGGCCCCCCATGAATGTTAACTATTGAAAAATTGCAGATATACAAGCACAGCGCGGCACCGAGTGCCGCGCTGCAAGCTTGTAGATCTGCTATTTTTGAAAAATTGTGAAAATGTGTGCAAGAAACCTATGTTTCCAAAATTATATGTATTTAGCCACAGACCCCCATCTCTCAAAATATTTAGTTCCAGGGACCCCCCAGAAGGAAAATTTGAGTTACAAATGTTCGCTTAAAAAATACATAGGCCTATTCAAAGATTTGCACACATTTTCACGACTTTTAAAAAATAGCAGATCTACAAGCTCGCAGCACGGCACTCGGTGCCGCGCTGTGAGCTTGTATATCTGCTATTTTTCAATAGCTAAAGTTACTAGGGCCCCTCCAACTTGGGCCCTAGTAACTCAGTCCCACTTTCCTACCCCTTGTGACGCCCCTGACTACACCAGTGTTTCTCACACATTCATATTTCAAGGTCTCCCCTTAGCAGATCAACCAGCTCACAATATAGATCTGATATTTAGTTATTATTTCATTTGTTAGATTAATGGAAGAAGTAATTGATAGAATAATCACTTGTGGAAATAATCGATGGTGGCAACCATGTCAGTGTTCATCAATGTTTACACGGACACAATGTGTCCGTGGAAAGACTGTTCCTTCTCCATGGCAAATTTTACCTTTTTTTGTTTTGTTATTTACATAACATTATAATGTTCATATTTTGATCATAAGACGCAATTAGTGAATGTCAGTCTCCTGGTTTTCTTCAGAATAATGTAAGACACTGATTTACTATGACGATATGGCACGTAACTCAGAGTGCTCAAATGTAGCTCTTTATGTGTTTCTGGTCATATAATCCCTCATTTTGTATGTCCATGGCAAACATAGAATTTTGACAAAAATGTTCTCAATCTTTTAACCGTGTAAACCTCTCTTTACAGCTTGAAGAGCAAGTATTGGGTGAACGAACAAAGGTAATTGCAGCTTCAATATTAATTTGCTTCACCATCAGTCTGCATTAAGATTCAAACTCAAATTGTCATTTGACGCTTTAATAAGCATGAAGGGTAAAGTATGGTAGACAATATAGCATACAGACAATGACATATTATATATTTAATTATATGATACATAAACTGTACAGTAAGAACAAAATCTGTGTCCTTAGCAACACTTTTACAATAATATTTCAACAGTAGATGGTCCAATGAGCCCCTCTAGTGGTTGCGATACGCACGTACATGTGTGCCTGTGGCAGTTGTAGGTAAAGTGAATGCCCTGCATCCCTGCATTGTGTTCATTAAATAACCTGAAAATATGCAATGTTTTGCACCAGTTTCAGATGTGTGTCTTTCCTGTGAAGTTCATTAAGTTTGAGACAAGTAGATCCTGTAAAACTAGACAATGGTACATGTCTTTATACTTTATATTCATGCTTCCTCACATGGCCGGTGTCACCCGCCCCCAAAATTGCCGACCTACAAGCTGACAAGGCGCCGTGAGCTTGTAGTTCTGCTATTTTTTGGTGAGGGACACCGGCATACAACAGTATACAGTAAATTAATCTTAAGTGTGACATCATGTCATGGGCAGGTATGGAGGGATATCGGTTGGAGGACAGCTTCCTGTGTTGGAGATAAAGCCCAAGACCATCCAGGATATAGCTGGACAACTGGGACAACTCCTCAACGTCACTGGGGTATGACTGACTTCAGCATCTCATTCTCACTGTGTGTGCATGTGCAGACATCCCAAGTTGGCGATCACCATTTCCGTGAGGTCTCCTGTGCACGCTTGTGCAGCGAAAAATATCGTTTTTTTCTCGGATTTTACTCATTTTTCGACGGTTAAAAATAGTTAAAAACTGTTTAAAACGGTTCTGCACGGCGGCGGAACCATTTAGGCTTAATAATCAGGTTAATTTATAGAATAATGTCTGTCTTACCTATTTGGGAGAAAGTTATGTCACTCTCACAGTGAGACACAGGCTGCCGTGCGTCGCACAGGCTGACGCAGCTTGTCCAGTTGTATGTCCAGCGAAAAAGAACCGACAGCTGTAATGTGCTGTTATTTTATTCATATTAAGCAAGACCTGTCAAAAACTTGTCTGTTTACTGTTACGAGCTGATTATATTCTCGCGCTTGAGTGTCGACTCTCGAGAATAGAACCCACACCAGTGGTTGGTCACTTTTAGACGCCCACATCTCCCACAGCGAATTACAATCATGCATTTGCCAGATTGACAGTTCGACAACGAATTAGAACCGGATTAGAACACATCGCGGGTTGCAGATGTGTGTGTGTGTGTGTGTGTGTGTGTGTGTGTGTGTGTGTGTGTGTGTGTGTGTGTGTGTGTGTGTGTGCATGTGTGCATGTGTGCGTGTGTGTGTGTGTGTGCGTGCGTGTGTGTGTGCGCACGTGTGTGTGTGTGTGTGTGTGTGTGTGTGTGCGTGTGTGTGTGTGTGTGTGTGTGTGTGTGTGTGTGTGTGTGTGTAAAATCGATCTCATAAACAATGGTGACCAATATACAGTATGTATAGGGTTCCAAGTCAGGGGCGTCAATTGGGTATGGTAGGGGTATGCAGCTGCCATACCCTGGGTCCAGGGGGGAGAATACAAGTTACTTTAAAATATAAATCCACAACTGTCTATCTGTGCTGATTGTTAAATTACATTAAAATAACTACAAATGCAAAATTTAACAAGGTATTATAATTATATTCTCCACACTTGTATTCTCCCCATCTTGACAGGATAGTATATTCCCAGGTTCCGCAGGCCAGCTGCACAGGTGCAATTCATTATTGCCATATCCAGCCCAAGAAACCATAGACATTTTGGGGGAAAAAAAATTAGAATGTACTTCTTAAAATAAATATATCATGCGTGTTGCTAAGGTATGGCAACATGACTGGTGTCAAAAGACACCAGTCATATTGCCATACCTTACCTTTTGCTGAACTGACGCCACTGTTCCAAGTATGTTTACATATCGTTGCTGTCGGGCAGAAACCTCTTACTGTATCTCCATATTCTAACCTTTTGTGTGTTTTTTTTTTTGTAAATTACCGCCCTACTTGATCATACTACAGCTCCACCCAAAAGTATCAAAAGTCTGCGAGCTTTCGCGACATGTTTTGAGCGTGTAGATCTGCAACTTTTGCTAGTTTTGAATTTGAATCCTGACACTTGTTGTACTGTGTGTCTAGGTATTGTTGACTGATTGTTTGTAACCACAGTGTAGGACCTGCCTGTGCCTCGCGTACAGGGACGTGCTGGCCATTGGGAAAAGTGGGACAACTCCCGAACGGCCGGTTCATTCCCGGCCGGTCCAGAACGGCCATTAAGAAAAAAATGTAAAATAAAATGTCGGCCTTCGTTCCATTTTGGGGGCTGGGCGGCCAACAAAGTAAATCGTCACTGTCGGGCAGAAACCTTGTATCTCCAAGTTTTAAATGTATACATTTTTTCGCAAAGCAAAGCCCTGCTTCATCATACAAGGCCATTGCACAAAGTAGTGAAAACAGAAGATCTACAAGCACACAACGCCTCGCGGTGCGAGGCGTTGTGTGCTTGTAGATCGGCTGTTTTCCCTAGTTTAAATCATTTTTAAAATGATAAATACAAAACAAACGGTTTTGGACATACAATGTTTCCACCCGACAACGACGAAATATAACTAAAATAAATAAAAATGAGGGCCTCTCCAACTCTTTTTCCCAGGCTGAATCAGGGGCCCAGCATGTCCCTGCTCGCGTCAAAATGCTGCTTGTTGTTCACAGGGCAAGTTCTGCGAACAAACTCTAAAGGACCTGGGGATGTTCCTCCGGTACATGGAGACGGAGAACAATGTCAAGGCAAGTTAAATATATCTTGATTGCCCTGCAGTGCGTTATATATAACCTCACGTCACTACGCTTTCCACCGCGGAGGAAACAAAGCCTGATATTCATTCTAAAACTGAGCCGTGTGATCCGGTTTAGAAAAAAAGGAGAAAAAAAACAACAACAATTGTGTTTTGATGGTGTGTTCCCGGTTGGTGTTGCATTGTTTTTGTTCCCACATAATGCGAATCAATTAGTTTAGTCTCGCTAGTTGCGCTACGACTATTAAACCGAAAGAAACAAAACGATTATACCGGAGGTTCCCGTTGTGCAAACTGTATTTTCCATGATACCGATTTCAAATGCATTTCTGTTTTATAGTCACTGTAATTTCTCTTCCCCTTTCTCTTGATATTAAGAGCTGATTCTGATTCTGATTCATTATATTTAATTGTAGTCAGAGAGAGTGCCATCATGCCATAGCTGCGTGTTCTGCTGCTACATCTACATTATTACTGTGTGTGTGTGTGTGTGTGTGTGTGTGTGTGTGTGTGTGTGTGTGTGTGTGTGTGTGTGTGTGTGTGTGTGTGTGTGTGTGTGTGTGTGTGTGTGTGTGTGTGTGTGTTGTGATGCAGGTGTGGTACAACAACAAGGGCTGGCATGCCATGGTGTCCTTCATGAACGTGGCCAACAATGCCATCCTGCGCGCCCAGCTGCCCAAAGACGCCAAGCTGGACGCGTACGGCATCACCGTCATCAACCACCCCCTCAACCTCACCAAGGAGCAGCTCTCTGACATCACCGTGTGAGTGACCAATGAGGGACAGAGTATGGTAGCTCATCACTCTGTGAGTGACCAATGAGGAACAGAATACTTAACAATAGATACCTATTTCTTCCCGCGAGGGAAATTCTGTATTTTCGGCCCAACCCAGCTGATTCGCTGCCGGGTTCCCCAGGCAGGCTTCCTAAACAGCCGCCGGGTGCTGCAAGATCATTTGATAATATTTGGAATTTATTTGGACACTAAAAAAAACATATATATATACAGTATATATATATATATATATATATATATATATATATATATATATATATATATATATATTGTATCATTTTAAACTTACACAAAGTTATTTTCAGTTTTAATCAAAATGGCTATAAATGCCCTTGTGTTTCCCCTTATATGGAGGTGAATCAATTTCTGCAATTCTGATTTACTCAATTATGTCAGCATCATATAATAAATCAATAAATAAATTTAACAATTTTGATTAAAAAAATAGTTAGATCATACTGTTATAATAAAGGTAATTAAAATATATTAAAATATGGCATAAATGTGCTGGAATATGCCACCCCAATGACTCTGTGCTTGTGTGTTTCTGTTACGTTTCCAATGGTACTACAGTTCCGTGCAACAGTGACTACTTCCAATACTCACTGTTCGGGAGCTGTCGTTCCAGACTATATAGCCTTCGTGGATTGTGGAATAGTTGTCTGGCTACGCAAGACTACTGTTTGATTGACCAATGAATAGGACATTCACCAAATATTCGAATATTCGAATATCAAAGTCACTATTCGACGTTGTTCACCGAAGTCGAATATTCGCTTATTTTTTTTTTTTTTTATTGTTTTCTCTTTAAAAAATATATAGTTTATAAAGCTTGGCTAGATAGGAAGTCATAAGAATGAGTTGTCAATGCCCCTGGTGGATGAATTTGTTAATGCTCTATACCAGGGGTTCTCAAACCTTTTTAGGCTGTGACCCCCAAAATAAACATATTTGAATTGGGGACCCCCACCCTGACAAGCACTTGGAATTGTAGGTATTACATTTAATGTGATTCCACAGATAAATATTGTGAAATTTTGCGAGGCGTTGTGAGCATGTAGATCGGCTATTTTCACAATATTCACCTCTTGCTTACTTTGACAGTTTTGCCAGTCCTGTTGAATATTCAACTATTCGAATACTTTGAGGTCGAATAATTCGAATACTAAAAATCACTACTTGTGAATGTCTTAATTTGAGGAGAAGAAGCATCTGAGTTCCCTCCCTCCCTCCCGCAGGCTGAGCACCTCAGTGGACGCGGCGCTGGCCATCTGCGTCATCTTCGCCATGTCCTTTGTCCCCGCCAGCTTCGTGCTCTACCTCATCCAAGAGAGGGTCACCCAGGCCAAGCTCCTGCAGTTTGTCAGCGGGGTCAGCCCCATCGTCTACTGGCTGGCCAACTACATCTGGGACACGGTACATACGCACAGGGTTCATCAATATGTCCGCGCACGGACAAATGTGTCCCTGGCAAAGACTTGGTATTGTCCATTACATTGTTTTGCACACCATTACAGTGATCTTATTTAGTGTGCAGACCAGGGATCAGGGATCTCCATATATGGGCATAAAAGGGACAAGGACTGACACAGAGATCTCAATATATGGCCATTAATTTATTGTTTTCAACGTCTTTTTTTTTCAACGTTTTTTGTAGCATATGAGTTTTACGGTTTGAGGTTGCTGGCCCCAAGCCCAACCTTCCCCCATTTCTGGGTTCAGGGTTGTTTTGGGGTGGGTTTGTTAGTCCCCTTCCCTAAACCTAATGTCCTCCAGGCAATGGATTACAGTCCCATACCACGTGAGACCAGACAGGTTTTGGGTCGTGTACAAGCTGTCCCGGCACGTCAAGCCCAGCCAACCCCTGCTACTGTGTATTGAAAGCCTATTCCGGCATTTCACACCAGCAGCGCGAGACATTAATTTATTAGTGAATTCATTTTCCCCATTGACTTGAATGGGGAAAATTCAAATGGTAAAGAAGGAATTTGTTTGAAAGTGTTTCTCGTTTTATCACAATAGCAACTTACTGGACATAAAGTCTTCAGGTTTTCTTCAGAATATGTTTTACTATGACACTATGGCACATTATGAGTCCACTTGTACTGGTGGTACTTTTTATTTGCAAGGACCACCATAAGTCTGAGAGTGTACAAATGGAACCAAATGGACCTGTGAAATTGACACGGTATATGTTTTTTTTTCACCTCTTCCACTCTCAACACCTGTCCTCACAACACCTGCTCCGTTCCATAAAAGTCAGATAAAAACTTGTTCTTGCTGTTAGTCAGTGCTTTTTAACATAAAAGTCAGATAAAAACTTGTTCTTGCTGTTAGTCAGTGCTTTTTAACCCTGTACTTTTCATTGACGCCGTGTAGATTGAGCAACACTCGCTTGGACGTTTAGCTTCGAACGAATAGCTTCTGTCATAGCTATAAAACACAAGCTATAGAATGTGTTCTCTCTCTCTCTCCAGATGAATTACTCCGTCAGTGCTGCCATGGTGGTGTGTATCTTCATGGCTTTTGACAAGAAGTGCTACACCTCGCCAACCAACATCCAACCCCTTGTTACTCTGCTTGTGCTTTATGGGTAGGATGTCTTCCATCAAAACCTGTCTGATGGTGAAAGCAAAGAAAGCTAGCGTACTTGGATTATCTTCAGATTTATTCACAAGAGTCTACACAGTTTATGTCACCATGTGATGTAGGTATACTGTAGTCACAATGAAGAAATTCAGCCCTATCATTTCTTGTACAACGAATTTCAAATAGCTCAATATCTCATTCTTTTCCCTTTTTTCATTGACACGTTTGAGAACCCATAGATATAAAAAGCTAGACACCTCATTCGCCACTGCAGGTCATTGTTGGAGCGACCTGTAAAAACGCGAAGTGAGGAAGGCACGCTGCCACTAAAAGGGACTACTTGCCAATCACGGCATGTCTTTTCCTGGACTTGTCAGAATCTAGGGTGCAGTAGCCCCTCCTTTTTATGTCTACAGTATGTGAGAACCACTGTATTATTGAATGTAGGTGTGTCACAAGGGGGGGGTGGGGGGGTGGGACTGAGTTACTAGGGCCCAAGGTGGAGGGGCCTTCATTATTTTATACTTTAGCTATTGAAAAATAGCAGATATACAAGCTTGCAGCGCGGCACCGAGTGCCGCACTGTGAGCTTGTAGATCTGCTATTTTTGAGTGAAAATGTGTGCAAATCTTTAAAGCGGACATTTGTAACTCAATCTTTTCTTTTGGGGGGGGGGGGGGGGGGGGGGGGGTCCTTGGAACAAAATATTTTGAGATGGGGGTCCATGGCCAAATACATATCATTTTGGGGGTCCTTCACATGAACCATTTTGAGCACCACTGACGTAGAAACATGTTTTTCTTCTTTTTTTTTTTTCATTTTTTTTTTGAAATATTCAAAGACTTGCACAAATGTTCACGATTTTTCAATAGTTAAAGCACAAAATAATGCGTAACGATGCGTTCCCAGTCTAAATGGGTTAACCCCCCTATGAAGAACATTCATGGGGGGCCCGCAGTGAATCCTTGTACCCAGGTCCCAGAATTTGATGCGACACCCCTGATTGCATGCGGTGTGTGTGTGTGTTTGGTGTGTCCACCAGGTGGGCGGTGATTCCCATGATGTACCCCATGTCCTACCTGTTCAGCATCCCCAGTACTGCCTACGTCTCTCTGTCCTGCATCAACCTCTTCATCGGCATCAACAGCAGCGCCATCACCTTCATTCTGGACCTGTTTGAGAGCACAACGGTACATTGGTTCTCAACCCTTTCAGGCCGGGACCCCCAAAATAATCACATTTTAACTGGGACCCCCCCCCCACCCTGATGAGCAGTAAGAGTTGATTTGCATTTTGTATTACACGGTCTATTGTGAAAATAGCAGATCTAACTCTGCTTTCATGCCAGCAGACTGGAGTATATCCTGATATGAATTGAATAGAGAATCATTTTAAATAGAGAATCGTTTTGAATCGAGAATTGTTTTTAAATCGGAAAATAATCTTTTCTGAATTCGAATCGTTTGGATTTGAAAGAATCGAAAAAAAATGTGAATCAGGACACCAAGAATCGATTCTGAATCGAATCGTGGGATATACCCAAAGATTCACAGCCCTAATTAAAACGTCCTTAAATTGTCACTTTAGAAACGTGCAAATACCCTCTATACACTTAAGCTTTATGTTGGTTTGTTTGTTGAGTGAGAAAACAATGTTGCACATTAAGTTAATCATCTGGGGACCCCCCAAAATTATTTGGGGACCCCCCTGGGGGTCCTGACCCACAGGTTGAGAACCACTGGTGTAGCGTATACCTCACAGGAGAAAAACACACACACACACACACACACACACACACACACACACACACACACACACACACACACACACACACACACACACACACACTGTAGAAACCCTCTCACACGCCTAATAATATACAGATGTGACATCCAGTCGGGACCTCATTGGTCAGGAGCCAGTCAGCTTGTAGATCGTTGTGAACTCGTAGTTTGTTTATCTGTGGAACAGACTCAAACTAAAAGCCTCAACACCTACAAGGGATTTGATTGATTGATTGAATTGGGGGGGCAAATATGATCATTCTGAGGGTTCCAGGCACAGAAATGTGTTTGGGAACTCCTTTGCTCTGAGGCAGGGGCGGGCTGGCCATCTGGCATACAGGGCATTTGCCTGGTGGGCTGGTAGGCTATAGGGGGCTGGGGGGGCTGGTGTAAAAAAAAGAAATACATAAAATAGCCAAAGTTCTGACACATTTTGGCACTAATCATGTTCATACTCCGCTGTTTGGTAGTGAGAACTGTATGTTATACAATTTATGGATTGTGTAGTTGTGTAGTTATCATTTGTTGTCTGTAAAAGTTGTGGTATTAAACACTTGTGTATTTATATGTGCCGCCCTCGACCGGTAGAGTATCTTCGCGCGCGTTGGTTGTGGGGGCTGGTCTGGCCAAGATGCCAGGGCTGAATTTTAGTCCCAGTCCGTCCCTGCTCTGAGGCAATCATGAAAAGATATTTCATGAACAAAAAATCCTGCACTCTGCTCTTGCTCAGCTGCTCATCTTTATTTCACTTGACAGACGTTTCGGTCCCACTGGACCTTCTTCAAGAGCGTCTTACAGCCATTGTGCACCCCTCTCATATATATACACTCCCCTTCCTGTTCACAGGTGTGAGACAAGACAACTCCTCTCAGGAGTGTCTCTCTGTGATTGTCTCTCACCTGTGTGTGGTTGATGACAACCATCCACATACAATTAGGTCTATATTTACATTATTTACAGAAACTGTACATTTCAGAAATGTGAACATCGGCTTTACATCTTTCATAAAACATTCCGAACTGTGCAGTATAATCAACAAATGTATCTTGGATGCACCATCTATAAACTTATTTCATAGTCTCCATAGTCTTCAATAATCCCACATTTCATTACAGCATTACATGCCATGGGATCTCATCATTCAGTCCTTTAGGGCATAGTGTTTGTAAGGTGTAAATCCAATAAACTTCTCTTTTGTTAAGAATGTCATCTATATTTCCCCTCTCTCTGGTCACTTTTTCAATCCCCTGGAACTTGAATGATGAGATATCATGTTTGAACTGAAGTCATTGAAATGTACTGCTACTGGATAGTTTCTATCATTTCTCCTTATGGTGCTTTTATGTTCACTCATTCTTTGTTTTATCTGGCATGCTGTTTTACCAATATAGACCAGCCCGCATGGGCATTTGATCAAATATATGACATGAGTAGTAGTACAAGTGATGACATCATTAATAGAATATTTTCTCCCCGTATGGGGATGAGAAAAATGGTTACCTTTGACCATATTGTTACATTGGGCACATCCTCTACACTTGTAGCAGCCATTCGGGAGAGGTTTCAACAAAGTCTGTGTACTTTTTTTGTCTGATTTTATATTGGCATGTACAAGGCTGTCTCTAAGATTTCGACCCCTTCTATATATACTATCAGAGGTGGATCTTTCAGATCTTCTGATATGGCTGGATCTGCTCCCTTGCTCTAACACTGCACCACTGTGTTGTATGTCTCCTAATAGGCTCTGTACAAATTCAATCAGCTTCTAAAGGCCTTCCTGCACGTCTTCCCCCATTACTGCCTGGGCAGAGGCCTCATCGATATGGCCATGAACCAGGCCGTGAGTGAAGTCTACGCCCGCTTTGGTGGGTATACAGAGTACAGACAGACGTGTGTGTAGGGGACCAAATGTCCCCAAAAGTATGTAGAATATCTGTAATAGACATTGTGAGGACTGTTTTCCAGGTCCAAAGCAGTTGTTTTATGGTTGAAAACAGACAATTAGGCTACAAAAAGATTCAGGTTGGGGGTTAGGCTGAGGATTATATATAGACTTGTG
The DNA here is from genome assembly GCF_963921795.1 of Nannobrachium achirus. Taxonomy (NCBI): domain Eukaryota; kingdom Metazoa; phylum Chordata; class Actinopteri; order Myctophiformes; family Myctophidae; genus Nannobrachium; species Nannobrachium achirus. The sequence goes on from NC_137828.1 coordinate 13,877,169, forward strand.
GGCTTGTAGATCTGCAAATTTTCGGCTTAAAGGAGTAGTTCACCCTCAAAATGACTTTTTTTCTATTGATTACTCATGCCATGGAGAGTAGAGTTCAATAATATTTTTTGGGTTTTTGTCACATTCCTAAGACAAAAATTTGATTCGAGTAAATTTACCCCCATTGATTCCGGATGGGGACCCGTTTCGAAACAGGTCCACATCCGGAATCAATGGGGGTAAATTTATTGTTATCACATTTTTGTCTTAGGAATGTGACAAAAAACTAAAAATATTATTGAACTCTACTCTCCATGGCATGAGTAATCAATAGAAAAAAAAGTCATTTTGGGGGTGAGCTACTCCTTTAAGGCTTACGGTTATGTAATGTCAAAATATTGTAAGTATAAAGATGCCATTGATATAGTCGCTGTCATAAAACGATGTCCTCACAAATATAGTAATGAAAACCTGCGTGTGTGTGTGTGTGTGTGTGTGTGTGTGTGTGTGTGTGTGGGTGTGGGTGTGGGTGTGGGTGTGGGTGTGGGTGTTGGCTACAGGTGAGGACTACAGTCCAGACCCGTACAGTTGGGACTACCTGGGGAAGAAGTTCTTCTGCTTGACCGTCCAGGGCTACGTCTATTACTTCCTCACCATCCTCATTCAGTACCGCTTCTTCCTGGACGTCTGGTAAAATGACGCATTTGCCTCTCGGTGACTTGCACCTTCACTATCGTCTTAACCCGAATAGAAATGTTGTGCCACTACTGGGCTGACAGCAGAGCTCTGGGAAGAGAGAGTGGCGACGACGGGTGTCCAAAATACTTTTTCGTCATATTGAAATGTAATTGATAACGTACCCGGACACTCGTTAAACGTCATGCCTTTTAAAAGTGCATCACAAACGATCTATTCTGCTGCAACTCTACGTGCTGCTAGTATTTACTGCTAACTTCCGATAACTGTTGAGAATCTGCACGATTAGTACATCTCTTTGTTTGTCTGTGGAAAGCCCAAAAGTCTTGATGTCATCATTTTTATACAATAATATATCTTACTCAAATTAAACGCACATATCCATCTTGCAGAGTTTAACAATTTCACTCAAGATTGGCCCTATTACTTACAACTTTTAAGACATTAATTTCCCTTCTTGTACTACGTATTTACTTACAGATTCATTCTGCACAATACTGTATGCTTCAACGTTTTTAACTCATGGTCGCCCCACTTACTCATGGTGCAGCTGAGCAAATTCATTTAGATCAGTGGTTTCCAATCCTTTTCATATCAAGGTCCATTATTTATTCAGCATTTGAGACATTTGATGACATTTAGCCTCTCAGACCCAAAACATAGAATATGTTGTTGTTGTTGAATAAGATTTTGTCCACTATGCCACGCTGTATTGATGTGGTACCATAGGAGATAACAGGTACATTTTGGTCAAAATAAATTATAAAATCCACATTCTCTCATTGTGTAGACTTTTTGTAAATTAAGTAATGCAGCTGCTAAAATATTTATATACAAATATATATATAAAAAAATGTTACCTAGTTTCCCTTTAACGATCCTCTGACAGGATGCCAGAGGCACCAAAGCCTCAGATTGAGGATGAAGATGAGGAGGTTTCTGAGGAGAGAGAACGTATCTCCAGGGGCGGAGACACCACGGACCTCTTACGCATCCACGACCTGACCAAGGTAAGAAGGTTTTCATCTAGTCAAGGGATCAGATTATTTAACCACTTAGACAGGGTTCCCCAATTAGTTTTCCCCATTATATCTATGGTACCAAGCCGAGGGCCACAACATTGCAGGGGGCGACGGTGGCGTTCCTGCTACTCCAGCGATGGTTCAGATATCGTCGTTGTCGGTTGAAAATCTTGTATCCAAAACCGTTCGTTTTGAATTTATCATTTTAAAAATGATTTAAACTAGTGAAAACAGCCGATCTACAAGCACCGCGAGGCGTTGTGTGCTTGTAGATCTGCTGTTTTCACTACTTTTGTGCGACGGCCTTGTATGATTTGCGAAAGAACGTACATATTTGGAGATACGAGATTTCCAGCCGACAACAACGATATACTAGTGTTGTTGCTGCTCTTATACCACCATTATTACTGGGGTTGGTGGGGGCCAGACAGCGGGCCGCCTATTGGGGAACCCTGACTTAGACCATGGGTCTTCAACAGGGGGTCCGGGACCCCTAGGGGGTCCTCAGAGTTACTACAGGGGGTCCTTGCTTTCACTTTGGAACAAATAGCAGCATTTCTTTTTTTCTCAATACGATTTGAATAGTATACATTACAACAACAAAAAGAAAATCTCAAATGTAAAATGCGTTTACACTCACTTTACTCTTTACTTCTCCTTTCCTCCATCTGTGGCTCTGTGGTCCAGACGTATGAAGGGAGTTCTACTCCAGCGGTGGACCGAATCTGTGTTGGCGTGTCCCCCGGAGAGGTAGGTACCATGGACCACTGGTTTTCAAACTTTTTCATGTCGAGGACCCCTAAATGTACATATTCGCCCACGGACCCCCATGTGAAAAGATGCTCCAGGTACCCCCTCAAGAAAACATATCGTCGTTGTCGAGTGAATATACCTTGTATGTCCAAAACCATTCGTTTTGCATTTATCATTTTAAAAATGATTTAAACCAGTGAAAACAGCCGATCAAGCACACAACGCCTCGCACCGCGAGGCGTTGTGTGCTTGTAGATCTGCTGTTTTCACTACTTTTGCGTGACGGCCTTGTACGATGAAGCAGGGCTTTACTTTGCGAAAGAACGTACAAATTTGAAACTTGGAGATACGAGGTTTCCACCCGACAACGACGATATATTAAGTCCTTAGTAGATTCTCAACCACTAAGGAAGGACCCACATTTTGATATTCAAAAATACTTTTTTTTCGGGGGGCTTTGGATTCCACTGCACCACAGAAGAGAGAAGCAGCTTGGCATGGAAAAAGTTTGGAAACGACACCAGATCTATAATCTCTATTTTAACCTCGACAGTGCTTTGGTCTCCTCGGAGTGAACGGAGCAGGGAAGACCACCACCTTCAAAATGCTGACGGGCGACATCGAAGTCACCTCAGGGGGGGCCTCGGTCGCCGGACACAAGTAGGTCATTATTAGGGGTGTAACGATATGGTAACTGTATCGAAATATCGTTTTTAACTTAAAAAATCTAAGTATATCGAAATGAAAACAGCTAAAATCGAATCGTATCATTTTATTTTGTATCGTATCGAATCGGCAGTGCAAAGAATCGATTGTATCGATACTACCTACTTGAGCATTGTATTTAGCATTTGTAAGAAGAAAAACTAAATGGAGGGGTTTAATTACTTTTCCATTCCATATAGCTACACTGGTCTATTGATAAATGTGTGTAATCTCTGGGTTCATGTCAAGGTGCATGTTGGTCAATATACAATGTCCATGTATTTGGCAGATAATCACTGTATTTACTTATTTATATCCATAATAATACATGTTTCCCTTAAAAACCTGCACTATCCACACCTTTCACACAGATTTAATGTCTTTGCTAAATAGTTACTATATCGATTTTAAATCATTGAATCGAATCGTATCGTATCGCCATGAATGAACCAGTATTGTCCATGTATCGTATCGTCAACCATGAATCGTGATATGTATCGAATCGCTATTAAAATGTATCGTTACACCCCTAGTCATTATGCTGAATGTATGTACGCCACCCTGGCCAACACAAGATTGGCTCTTTTTGGCGACCGTTCCCTCCAGAATAGTGCTTATAATCACAAAGTGCAGTCATCGTATAGATGTATTGATGAGCTTGGTGCAGTAATGTCAGACAGACAGACGTAGTCCAGAGAGAGATTTCCTACAATGGGGGACAGATCTCGCATATTGTTGTTGTCGGGTGGAAACGTCCAAAACCTTCCTTTTTACGTAGTGAAAATAGCCGATCTACAAGCACACAACGCCTCACACCGCGAGGCGTTGTGTGTAGATCTTCTATTTTCACTACTTTTGTGGAACCCTGTTGTATGATCTAGGCTAGGGCTTTAATTTACGGGAAAAATACATTTTAAACTTGGAGATACAAGGTCTGACAGTAACGATATCATAGCTGGGGAGCAGAAAACCTCCTATCTCCATTTACATTCATTTATTTATTCAAAGATTAGCCAACACCAATTCGGGACTCCAACTCAGGATTCCAGTAGCATCGATTCTCCAAAATAGCATAGATGTTTCATAGATCAATGCTAACGGTCAGTCTTTATGTCTCTCTGTGGTTTTTTACAAATATTCAACCAACGAAAAGTAATGAGAGCTTGTCGTGACTAAGGGAATAAAGAGTACATTTGGATCCCCTGGAACAAAGAGTTTTCTGTTTTCATTTCCTGAAAAGTAGCCGTTTTGGTCATACAAGGTTTCCATCCAACGGTGACAATAATACTGTAATGCAAAGAGATCCATACAGTAGAGCAGGGGTTCCTAAACTTTTTTGGCTCAGGGCACCCCTATAAATATATATATATATATATATATATATATGTTACAGTATGTTTGGGTAACTCAGGACGGTAAGAGTAAGAGCGCTTGTTTTGTCGTTCACCACACACTAATCACCACCAGATGGCGACGACAGCCCATAGACAGCCATTCACTAGTGCAGGCGCTGACGTCACTCGTTAGCGACTCTCTTTCTTTATTTACTAGCCTAGCTGGGCGGTGTTTAGCCATTAGCTTAGCCATTAGCTTAGCCATTAGCTTACTATGAGCGTTTATCGTGGGCTTGCCCAGGCCTTACGGCCTGGGCATAAATATAACGATTGCATTCACCACGGCTTCGTAACTCGCGCGGCCGGCGGAGCCGGCGGAGCGAGTGGCCGCGAGTTCGCGGCCACTCGCGCCTGCGGCGCTCGGGGGCGAAGAGCAGGACCAAGGTCCGCTGGCCTTCGCGCCGCTTGCAATGTCGTGGACAATCGAGCGGCTCGATTTTTTTTTTTTTCATTCAAGTCACCCCTACATACATATGTTCATAGTTTTCACTCACAGCACCTTATATTCATGGCATATTTTACCATTACCTTTAGCATAACAGTATGATCTAACAATTTGTTAGTCAAAAATATTAAACTTTTAGTTATTAATTATTATAAGATGATGACAACATCTGAATGAATTTGTGTTTTATTGAGTAAATCACATTATTTACTCAATTATCAAAGGAGGCATCCTGGTTTGGGGGCTCGTAGCATACATTTTATCACATTATCTCAGGGTGCCTGGGGCGCCTGGACTGCCGTCACGGCACCCCAGGGTGCCTGGGCACCCACTTTGAAAACCCCTGGCTGCAGTAGAGCTTACACATTATTACTCAACCTTACAATGTCCAAAACTGTTTCTTTTCAGGTTTCAAGTGGAAAAAAGTAGCAAAACATTGCAGATCTACAAGCTCATGCAACGTGTTTGGAGCTTGTAGATATGCTTTTTTTTTTGTGTGTTTTTACTTTGGTGTGACACCGTAGTTTGACAAAGAAGGGCACATATTTCCAAAAAAACATAAAAAGTTTAAAATATATATTCTATATATACATTAACAATGTCAACCATTTTGGAATCACATCAGAGGCGGTAGCTCTCTCTTTGTTCTGGTGTTTTTTGTTTTCCTTGGACAGTATTCTGACCAACATCCTGGACGTGCATCAGAACATGGGTTACTGTCCGCAGTACGACGCCATAGACGAGCTGCTCACCGGCAGGGAACACCTGCACCTCTACGCCCGCCTCCGGGGGGTGCCAGAGTACGAGATCAGCAGGGTAAGGTCGGCCTGTAATGATGCCACAATACAATGAGCACCAGGCACGTGCATGCACACATGGACATCAAAGGGGGCTTGAGCCCTTTAACTGTCTGTAAAAAGTGCCCTCTACAGACCATGAATGCAGTTTTTACTATGGTGAAAGAAATGTAAAATGCCCTCTTTCCATGCCATACCTGAAGGCAGCATTCAGGAGAATTGCCCTCTCTGAGTAAAAATCCATGCCATACGCCTTGTCTCCAGTATTGACTTGATTATGCTATTAGTTCAGTGTGGTATCGAAGTACCGAAAATAGTCGACCTCCAGAGGTCTGCTATTTTCGATATTTTCACCAAAAGAAACTTTTAGAAATTTCAGCTCCTGCCTCTATAAAATTATCTGCACGTCCCTGATGAGCACCGTGTTAATTTCAAGGACCCGGGACAACTCTCCTATCCGGTTCAATACCTTCTGGAGAAGACGTGCTCTCTACTGGAGTGAAAAGTATTTTCATATAACTGGGTGCAGATTCTTGTAAACATCAGAATAAAGGGAATAATGGTGTCTGAAACGCTGAGGAAGGCCACAGGCCGAAACGTGTCGGTTTTTGCTGGTGAGACTGCTGTTTTTATATGAATAAAAAAAAACTCTCAAGAAACTACTCGAGAGTGCGGATCATGGACGTGCAGAGAATGTTAGAGAGAAGAGACATTCTCTAGAGAAATGTTGCGTTGTGTTCCCAGGTCGCCGACTGGGCCATCCAGAAGCTGGGGATGAGCGAGTTTGCGGCTCAAACCGCCGGGACCTACAGTGGAGGAAACCGCAGGAAGCTGTCCACAGCCATCGCCATGATAGGTTGTCCTGCCCTAGTCCTGCTGGTGAGCCCAATGATAGCTACCTGTAGCCTACAGTAGCTTGAACCATAGAGCATTCTTCATTAGTATGTGAACGGTCACAGCTTGTCCGTATGTGTCTCTGTGTCACACCTGACACTGTGGTTCTATGGGTTTGTCTAGAGTTAGGCCAACTACGTTCACTTCATGGGGCGAGTCCAATGGCGGCTCGGGAGGAGCTTCTATAGTGACAAATCTCTAACCGGAAGTCTGCTAAATGAATGAGAGCAGCTGCTCAAAACATCATTTTCTAACGACTGTGACCTTTATAAAAATAATTGATTCAGACAAATGAAAGAAAACATATCACAGGTTATTTCCTGATATCTTATTTTCTGATTTGCAAACGATATAATTATATTGACAAAAGTACATGCCTTTCATTGCATTACTTTAACCTGCCACTTGGAGGTGCTATTGTGCATGTTAACAACATTATGACGATGCACTGATTAGCCAGTGACAACAGTCCGACTTTAATAATCTTTAACCATGTTATTTTACATCGTTTTTTTGGCAATAGTACAAAGTAAATATTACAGAGACTTTAAATACTTTAAAACAGTTCTCATGTTGTATATTTACCTAAAAATGCCGATATTCGCGACGCTGCTATTGAAACCAATGTTATTAAATCGCCCGCTTGTCACTTTAGAGCTGAAACATGGGTGACGTAACCAGTTCATTTTCAGACCCCTCGGTGACACCACTCTCTGATTACACTGCTCTGGGTTTGTCGCTCTGAGATCATGCTCTGATGTCACTGTGATGTCAGTGGACTTTTAACAGAATGGGTTTGCCACTCTGACGTCACGCTCTGGCTTCACTGTGATGTCACACTAACATAATCCCTTTTATGGCCATATGGAGTTCCCTGATGTCATCAATATTAAGCCCATATCTGACAGGACTTCATATGGGAATGCCCATATATGGAGGCCACATCGGCCACATACCACACTAACAGAATCCATATATGGCCAAGACAGATGGCCAAAGACAGCCCATATCTGTGTGGCTGGTTCTACAGACAGGGATCTCCATGTATGGGCATGCATACACACACGCGCACGCGACCCTGAATAACCCCTAACCCATAGACGTCATAGGACTTTCACATAACGAATAACTGAGTAAGCATGTTTGGGCTCTCACAGCATATCTCCATATACAGTACATGGATCTCCTTATGGTACCAGGGGTCTCCATATATGGGTAACTGGTCAAATATACATCACTGGCCAGATCATGGCCTTTGTCAAGTCCCGCCCGTTGTCCCGCCCCTCTTCACACCCATTGTTGGTTGCTGTGTCTTGGTGGGACACTCAGTGGGATCCACTACCATTTTAATTCAGTTGCTTCGTATAGTTATTCTGTGAGTTCAATTCTAATTTCAAACTTGGTTTCAGTTAAATCAGAGCTGCTCAGTGGCAATATAGTGACTCAGCAAATTCAACATAAAAAAGGCGGAACCAGGGCGGGACAAGGCAGATAGAGCCTGCTGGTTGGTCAGTCAGGGACCAACCAGAAGGCTAACAAAGGGTGAATTGTCTCCCTGTGGCGTCTTACTGGTTATTATTATTTTTTTGTAGTGCAGTGTTTCCCAACCTTTTTTTCTGTCAGGACACACCTTTTATAGGCTTAGCGTCTCCCATTATGGTCTAGCGGTTAGGCTTCCTGGTTTTCCCAGTATGGGAACACTCGTACTGAGTAGCAGATCCATAAGCTCAAAATGCGTCACTTTGTGATCTGCTACTTTTTATGCTTTTGTGTAGAATAATCAAGTAGGGTGTCAATTTGCCAAAAACACAAAATGTTAAAATATGGATATAGGAGGTTTCTGCCCGACAGCGACGATATTAATATATTATCTTAGTGTTTTGCCACTGATTTGGGGGCCCACTTGCAACATCATCACAGCCCACAAATGAGCCCCTGGCCCACATGGTTGTGGGAATGAATGGCTGATTTCCATAGTCGTTGTTGTTGTTGTGTTAACCCTTTCAGGATGAGCCCACCACAGGCATGGACCCCCACTCCAGACGCTTCCTGTGGAACTCCATCATGAGCGTCATCCAGGACAACAGAGCTGTGGTTCTCACCTCTCACAGGTGGAGTACTCTCTCTCTCTCTCTCTCTCAAAATAACTTTTGGTCATTTTATCGTCTAATCAGGCTTTTGGGGATACCCAGGTCAGTTTTTGAATTTCATTCAGTATTTAGATATTTGATATTCATTTCCCCCCATTTTCCCACTTCCAGGACCTTCCTATACAAAACCATTATAACTTCAAACTCCATTTTAACCATGATAGAATCAAAGAAAACAACTTTCCTTTTTTCTGGTGACTCCTGACACCCTCCGAATACGTGAGCAGGCCGTGTTTTTTCGATAACATTTTTCATTGATTTCTATAAATTGTTTGGGGAAATGAAAATTATTAAATACAATAAAAGAAAAAAGGACAGGTGTTTTCATTGAATCTATCATGGTTAAAATGGAGTTTGAAGTTATAATGGGTTTGTAAAGGAAGGTCCTGGAAGTGGGAAAATGGGGGGAAATGAATATCAAATATCTGAATACTGAATGAAGAAATTCAAAAACTGTCCTGGGTGTTCCCAAAAGCCTGATTAGACAATAAAATGACCAAAAGTTATTTTGAAAGTGGAATATCCCCTTAAGTGGTTAATGATAAATAATAGTATATTATATAGTCCAATAACATAAAACATCTGAAATGGGGCATTCTGCATAATTAGTACATTTACTTTTGCTACTTAAGTATTCATTCTAATTCTTTTGTAAAGAAAAATCTAAAATGTGAGTAATTCTCCCACCACTGAAACCGAGCCTCCAGTGAATGCATATTGTGGTTCTAACCATGTTCTTCTCTCCCACAGTATGGAGGAGTGTGAGGCCTTGTGCACGCGCTTGGCCATCATGGTCAATGGCTCCTTTAAGTGTTTGGGGACCATTCAGCATCTCAAATACAAGTGCGTCAATTTGAAACTTTCGAGTTGTTGCTGTACAACGATGTTGTGGACATTTTTACATTATAAGAATATGACAAAATGGATACAGTGTAGTTAGGGCCTATTAGTCATAAGCTCTTAAATTAAGATAATACTTTTAATTGGTTAAATATATAGAAAAAAACACTGAGATTTTAACCACTTTCAACCTGGCATTCCTATTTTAGGCATGTGCATTGTAGGTGAAATGTTGCAGCGTTTTATAAAAGATTTCAAAAGTAGCGAATTTGACGCAATGCATTTGTGACATTGTGAGCTTGTAGATTGGCTTTTTGCCCTAACCCCACTAGGGAAATTCAGTATTTTCAGCCCAACCCAGCTGATTCACTGCCCAAAAGGAGCACGTGAGCAATTAGGGGTTAAGAGTCAGGAACACACATCGACATTGCTACCCTGGCCTGGAACCAAACCTGGGACAACCAGGGGCTCTGGTTCCCCAGGCAGGCTCCCTAATCATTTAGCTATGTATCAAGTACATATATTATAAGTACGTTTTACCAATAGAGGATTTAAATGGTACCGGATATGCAGCTCGGCAAATAAAAGGTGAATTGATCCCAGTGCATGACGGGGGGGGGGGGGGGGGGGGGGGGGGTGGGGGGCGATTTCACGATAAGTTAAATCCCCACGATACGATTATCGTGAGTGTTTTTTTTTTTTTTTAATCACGATAGACGATAATGTCGCTTATCGTCCCATCCCTACCACCTACCTGCAGGTTTGGCGACGGCTACGTGGTGACCATGAAGATCAGGGCGGCGAAGCGCGGCCGCGCCCCAGACCTGAACCCCACGGAGGCCTTCATGGAGAGCACCTTCCCCGGCTGCATCCAGCGGGAGAAGCACCACAACACCCTGCAGTACGGCATCCCCTCCTCCTCCCTGGCCAGGATCTTCCAGATGGTCCTGGCCAACAAAGACAGGCTCAACATCGAGGACTACGCCGTGTCCCAGACCACGCTCGATCAGGTACAAAACACCAAAAGAAAACACATAAAAAAAAAAAACATGCATCGAGACCTTATAGCCGTGTGTCCATAATTCTGTGTTTCTCAAACCTTTTTGTGTCAAGGACCCCCAAGTTGATATGTATTTGGCCATGCCCCCCCCCCCTCCCCCCCCCCTCCCCCCCCCCCCGAACATGCTTTGTGCCGGGGAACCCCAGAAGAAAAGATTTATGTAAAAAAATGTTTTAAACAATATATTTATTGACATTTTTCATGGTTCTTGACCACGCTGAAGTCTACTGAGTAGGTGGGCTGTTTCTTTCAATTACATCAAAGTATGCATGGAAACTATTCACAAATAAAAAAATACTTTTTAATAATTTGAGTCCCAGAGGGTTTTTTTTGCCAATTATTTTTACTCCTTTTTCAACCCAATTTAGTCGTTATACCAACTCATTCCTCCCCACACACATTTCTATGTTATCACTGCTGTTGTAGCCTACTGACTCACCTGCCAGTGAGGAGCCCCCACCAGGAGGACGTAGAGCCTTCGTCCTACTCTTCCCGCCCAACACTCCCTGCTGAAAGGTGCCGCCCCAGCCCGTAGGAATACATGCAACGACCTGTATCACCTTCCCCATCTGGCTACACTCCCCCGAACACGGGCCAATTGTGTACCACGGGGGATTCGAACCCACAACCTTCCGTGGTGGTGGGCAGGGACTTTACCACTGTGCCACCCACGCTCCTTTCTGCTTCTTTTTTAAATGAAGCCCCATTATGGAGCTCTGATCATTTGGTCATTATTCCTCATGCCATCTTGTTGGACCATAACCATTTAAATCCCCTATCCTGTATTGTAACTGTACTTGGTCTGTTGTTTCCTTCTCCACCAAATTCTTTGCCAGAAATAGCAGTAGCTAGCTCAAGCTCACACCACGCATTGTGAGCTTGTATGGCTATTTCTGACAAATGTTCCCCCAGAATGGGGTTCGGTTGGTTAAGAACAAGGCTTTTATGCATGCTTCTGTGGTTCTGTGTCCTTCAGGTGTTTGTGAACTTTGCCAAGCAACAGTCAAGAGAAGACGACACTATCGTGTTGCACCCAAAAGCTGCCGGGGCGCGGCGAGATGTCAAGGTCTTTCCCCTCAAGTGATCCCCCTCCCAGGCAACCTCAGCAGAAGGAGGACACAACGTCACGTTTGATTGAATTCTCCCCCAGTTCCGAACATGCTTCACTCTGCATGTCAGATTACACATGCCTATTGGCTAAGCCCAATCCATGTGGTATTAACCGCCATTTGCGGCGATTTGACGCATTCATCGCCCTGGGATTCAGACCTGGGTCTCCCGCATGGAAAGCCAACAACTTAACCACATTGGCTCGCCACGTGTGGAGAAGCACGTTTGAATCCCGGACGTTACACTGGTGCCGTGACCCAGATCGGGTTTCCCGGTTTGGGGAAGTCAAAAGTCGGGTGAGTGTAGCAGCCATAGCTCAGAGCCTCTGCCTGACGACCAAAACCCTGATATCTCCTCTGGCCAAGGGAGAATTCCCCTTTAGGCTAGTGGTTAAGATGTTGGCCTTCCACGCGGGAGACCCAGGTTCGATTCCCGGCCGTTACACACAACTTCACAGATTCTGTAACTGTGCGGATGGGACCCACAGACCGCTTTGCCGGGATTGTCTAGCTACCAGTATGAAAACAGAGCAAAGACAACTACAGAACCCAGTAAGCACGGTCAGGACCTGGACCAATCAGTGGCGTCTCGATTGGGGCCAGATCACAGCCCAAATGGGGATGATCTTGACGTTATTACCAGGACGTCATATGGACTTTTTTCCGTCCTGGTAATAACGTCAAGATCATCTCCATATGGGCTGTGATCTGGCCCCCAGGGACGTGCTGGGCCCCTGATTCAGCCCGGGAAAAAGAGTTGGAGAGGCCCTCATTGCGTGCTATAGAGATAGATCTCTCTCTATAGCGCTGCTGCTACTCAAAGATTTGCCATTTCAGATCATGACAAGTGACAAGCCAGTGGGCCAATTACTGTACATGAGTTCGTCGTTGTCGGGTGGAAACCTTGTATGTCCAAAACCGTTTGTTTTGTATTTATCATTTTAAAAATGATTTAACTAGTGAAAACAGCCGATCTACAAGCACACAACGCCTCGCACCGCGAGGCGTTGTGTGCTTATAGATCTGCTGTTTTCACTACTTTTGTGCAATGGCCTTGTATGATAAAGCAGGGCTTTGCTTTCCGAAAAAATGTATAAATTTGAAACTTGGAGATACGAGGTTTCAGTGACGATTTACTGGCCGCCCAAATGGAACGAAGGCCGACATTTTATTTTAATTTTTGGAGCGGTGAAAGCGCTCCCAATAGACAGGTATGTCTGTGGCTGGCTGGCTGGCTATGTGGCTGGCTGGCTGGCTGGCTGGCTGGCTGGGTATGTCTGTAGCCTGGCAATACCTTGAGTGGCCACACAAGTTAAAGGAGGGGCGCTGTTGTGCAGGCACAAACACACACGCACACACACACACACACACACACACACACACACACACACACACACACACACACACAGATTCACCGCTCCACTTCGAACCGAGGTTTGATTTTTTTCCTAATGGCCGGCCTGGACCGGCCAGGAATGAACCGGCCGTTCGGGAGTTGTCCCGCTTTTCCCAATGGCCAGCACGTCCCTGCTGGCCCCAATGGAGACGTCACTGATTGGTCCAGGTCCTGACGTGCTTGCTGGGAAGAAGCGGTACAGTGGTCACCGCTGTCTGTGGTGCTACTGTACAGCGATCAGGAGGACCACGCCATTCTTTGAGCAAAAAAAAAAAAAGCATAGAGCCTATATTATTTTTGCTTCATATGCCAAGGATTATTATCCGTTTTTGTTTGGCCTTTTTTTGTAGACGTGAAATAAGCAGTCAGCGCCAAAAAGGTATAGTCTTAGCACTTTATTGATGCATTGATTTAAGCTTGGCTTTTGTACGGAGATTTGTGATAATAGTAATACAAAAAACAACAACTGCTAGTGCAATACGGCTGTTCATTGTGTAAAATTGCTTTTGCTGCTTTATAACTAACTCACTCAGGAATTATGATGTGGTTTTGTGAGCCATGAATGTACTGTAAAGTTTTGCGCTTCATTAATATGTGCAATTTTGATCAACTGTTTTCATGCGGCTAATGTGACCACCGATACAGGATGTCACAAGGAAAATAAAGAAACATTTGATAAAAAACATGTTGACCTGAGATTAGACTGTTGAGTTTGTTGCTGCTTAGTGCTTAGCCACAATCACATGCTTTTATGTCAGATGTTCCCTCCATAGAGTCAGCAAAAGTTGTCCTGAAAATTGTAACAGCTATATACAACAGTTTTTCAGCACTAACCTATCAGCAATTACCTGAGTGCTAATTCAAAATACAAGGCATTCAACCCAAGGCACACAACAGGCATTCAATCACAAAGTTAATACATAGAAATTCTTCTTATTGTCTATGTCTGAGATTCCTAAACATGTTTTAAACATTGAGAGGTTCAGTGGTGAACATTGCAGAGATGTGCAGACCTAAGGACTTGTAGCCTTGTGTTGCCAGACTCTGTCACGCTGTCTGGCAACGCGAGGCTAGAGGACTTGAACCCTGAGCCAAATCTGTTGAACCCTCACTGGTCAAATGAATAGACCAACATCTTTTTTGCATGATGGCGATGGGGCACCCTTCCAAATGTTCTTGTGATTGCATAGGCCTTTCTGATATGTAAAATGTCAATATCATAGTCTTACAAAAAAAGAATAATTATCAATTAGTCCAGGGGTCTTCAACGTTTTCAGGCCAAGGACTCCTTAGTTGGGAGAGAGATGAAGCAGGGACCCCCACAACCTTTTCATAGATTCCATATAGTTTCATCGTTTGACAGCACGATCATCAGTGTAGGCCTATTTTGGATTCATGTCAATTTGTGTTTTCAGATATTTAACCACTTGAACCGTAAATACTTAATAATCGTAACCTTTAACTCTGTACTTAGTCTGCTGTTTTCCCCTCTACACCAATGCTCTTTGCCGAAAATAGCCGATCTACAAGCTCACAACGTCTCGAAGCGCGAGGCGTTGTGAGCTTGTAGATCTGCTATTTTTGGCTAAAGTTCTCAGAATATTGACACTAGGGTTCAAGTGGTTAATATAAAAAAGTAGAAAAGAAAACCTTTCTATCACTCAAAGATTTGGAGGACCCCCTGTAGTAACTCTGAGGACCCCCCAGGGGTCCCGGACCCCCTCTTGAAGACCCCTGAATTAGTCGATAAAATCCTTGAGTAAACAAAGGATTTATTTGATCAGTCACTTGGCCTTTTCCTCAGCAGGGGTCCCTCAAGTATTCTCTGCACGTCCCTGGAATGTTGTTATTGCTCTCATGATGAACAGAACAACATGGAATTGGGTGACAGAGCAGTATATTGCTTTCTTTCCCCAACAAACGGAACCAGACGGATCAGGCCGGTGCAGCGCAGCGTTCTTCAGAGAATCAGAGGAATGATGGCCATGCGAAGGCTGGGATACTCCCTGAACTCTCGGCTGTAGATTCTGTGCTTCCCTTTGGCCCAGATAGTCATCTGAATGAAGCCAATGAATGAGTACAGCGCCACTGTGAGGACGACAGAAACCCAGCATGAATGTATTGTGCATAAAGCTGGATGGGGCCCTTCTGTTTTTTTGTTTTTTTTCATGTTATTACCGGTACATTTTTCTCTCCGGTCTCACATTGCAAAGTGATCACATGATACATGAATGTTGGACAGATTTAACAGCTCCCTGCCAGGCCCGATAATCCTGAGAATTTAACTCATTTACTGCCATTTTGAAACAGCTCCCATCAGGGCTCCCCGCCAGAAGCCTCCATAGACTTCAATGTAATTTATAGTGCACGGATCATGCACGCCCATGCACAGATGATGCACCATGTTTGTGCAGTTTGTTCACAGCTTTCAAACAAAAAAATCCGATTGGAAATCCGTTCAGGCATTCTTGAGATAATAGCCATTATGCTTTACATGTTATGTAATCAAAAATGGCCGCCCTGTTTGAAAGTTGGGGTTGTATGGGGGTTGAACATGCAAAATCGCGATTGAAATCATGCTTACTAGATTTGATGGGGTCCAAAAATAATTTTTCAATTTTTTTTTTTTTACAAACTCGTCATACTAGTCATAGGCAGAGTGGACACACTTATATAATTCGTCAAACTAGTCATAGGCAGTAAATGAGTTTTAATAAGCTTTAATTAAAATACTTTTTTTAATCAAAAAAGCAGAACTAAACCTCTCGGAACGGTTTCTTCACTGACCCATTTGATCGCTGCACTATTACCATGGCAACCGGCAACCAGAAGTAGATTTCCTTCCGAGCCATGGGATGGTTCCATTCACTCACTGTTTATACAACACAGGAGCTAGTTCTTGAACGGATGGTCGGTTTTTCAACGTTTTTTTTTTTTTAATTTATTTTGAAGCTGTGGACAACGTAAACACGCACGATTCATGGTTGGAGTCCGATCGTGCACGACGGATATTCTCGTGACCACGTTAAGAGGTAAGAGAAGAAAGACAGTGATCTACATAGGAAAATTCTCGTGACTATCGGGACAATGCACCTATGTGAGGCAGAGTGCATGCATGCATTACATGGGCCCCCACCTTCACTTAATGCGGCCCTCAGGTTGGAATTCTGATATAGGCCTATTATTGATTGTAATGACATGTGTATTGGCCTGCTATACTTTACCTGGTAAGCACTGTGTCATGATAGAGAAGCTCACCCACGCTCCAACCTACAGTACATGGACAGAATAGACAGATTAAAAGACAGTACTATACTGTAGACTAGAATTACTGTGTGTGCGTGCGTGCGTGCGTGCGTGCGTGCGTGCGTGAGTGAGTGAGTGAATATTTTATTTCCATATCTGGACAAATATTTGACCCATCCCATATGGGATTATCAGACACATCAAATACAAACTATACATGTAAACAAAAACAGACATTCCAGTGCAAATTCCGCCAACAGCTAAATACATTTCATTAAGGCACCATTCTCATACATACATATTATATGGTCACTTATCATCACACTCCGTGGTCAATATTGTCTATCCAATACTCACAGCATAGACCACAGTCTTCACAATGCATCAATAGCACTCAGCGTCTAACAGTATACTGTACGGTAAATAAAACAAGTGTTTTGTGGTACCTCATATGTGTAATTTGGGCAGGATACAAAAACGTAGAGCCACGTGAAGGGATTCCTAGTTGGATTAGGGAAGGTTTTGCACCTTGTTCCTGCAAATTAATACAAAATGTTAGATTTCATCAGCTTCTGTGAAGTAATGGTAAAACCAATCACTTCTGTCGCTGTCGGGCAGAGGTGTGTCATCTCCATTCTATAAGATCTACAAGCTCAAGTCGAAACGCTTGCAGATCTGCTACTTTTGATGCTATTGTGTGATCAACAGGGCATTAATTAAAAAAAAAATATATATATAGAATATGGAGATATACATGAGTTATATTTCGTCGTTGTCAGGTGGAAACCTTGTATGTCCAAAACCGTTTGTTTTGTATTTATCATTTTAAAAATGATTTAAACTAGTGAAAACAGCCGATCTACAAGCACACATTGTAGATCTGCTGTTTTCACTACTTTTGTGCAACGGCCTTATATGATGAAGCAGGGCTTTGCTTTGCGAAAAAAATATATAAATTTGAAACTTGGAGATACGAGGTTTCTGCCCGACAGTGACGATTTACTTTGTTGGCCGCCCAGCCCCCAAAATGGAACGAAGGCCGACATTTTATTTCAACATTTTCCTAATGGCCGGCCTGGACCGGCCGGGAATGAACCGGCCGTTCGGGAGTTGTCCCACTTTTCCCAATGGCCAGCACGTCCCTGCCGACAGCAACGATGTGCATAAATTGATAGATAATTGATAGATCTATCTAGGCTCTTACCATCCACTGTCCTGAGGTCCTTCAGGGCCAAGTGAATGGAGAAGTTCCCCATCTCACACAACTGTCAAAAAGGGATTACATGATAAACAGTCAGTGGGGAACTAGAATTAAACTGTGAACATCTATGGTGGAGCAGTGGAGCGTTGCCAGCCATACATACAGTACATACCACAAATATGACTAGTGCATAGTTGACCTGGGAGTCTCCGTACGCTGTGGAGGAAGGTAAAAGTCAATCTGGATTCAGATCACGAATTCAGGTGCTTCCCCCGGTGGATGATGGCAGTTGCGACCCCCTAACGCAGGGGTCTTCAACGTTTTCAGGCCAAGGACCCCTTAGTTGAGAGAGAGATGAAGCAGGGACCCCCACAACCTTTTCATATATTCCATATAGTTTGACAGCACAATTAACCGTGTATGTTGGATTCCTGTCAATTTGTGTTTTCAGATATTTAAACACTTGAACTGTCAATAGTTGATCAACTTGACCTTTCACTCAGTAATTAATCTGCTCTTTTTCTCTTCTACACCTCTACACCATATGTGGCTAAAGTTCTTTGAATATGGACACTGGGGTTCAAGTGGTTAATACAACAAAGGAGAAAAAAAGGTTTCTATCACACAAAGATTTGGAGGACCCCCTGTAGTAACTCTGAGGACCCCCTAGGGGTCCCTGACCCCGTGTTGAAGACCCCTGCCCTAACGTTCACATTGAACCACAAATTCAGTTATTTTATGCATAATTAGCTGAACGTTTTAGTTTTTTACAGATCAGCACGGTGCATCTCGATCCATGCCCAATGTGATGTCTGAAATATGGGTTTTCTTGTCTGTAACCATATTGATCAGACACTTTCAACCTGACGTCCCTATTGTGGGTGAGCATTTCGAAAATGTATTCTTTTTAATAGCCAATCTACAAGCTCACACTTCTTTTTTTGCTCCCCTCTAGTTTTTTTCTGAAATGACACCTGAATCCTACCTGTGTACAGTGTGTAGTGCTACCAACATGGTGTAGCAGTCACGTGGAGACGAGAGTCTCCAACCAGGGGAAAGATGCCATTTAGTATATCGTTGATGTTGGGCAGAAACCTCTATTTTAACTTGCAGGGTTTTTTTTTTTTTTTATTGTCACGAAGCAACACGTTTTGAGGTTCTGCTGCTTTCGCCGTTTTTCATTTTATTTTATTTCATTTGAATCCTGAAAAGTAGCGTAACATTTGGAACATATGAGGTTTCCACAAGACACATGACAAGAGAGGATTATGTAAACCTGACTCCAACGACTATTTCATGTATTTATTAATGGATATTTAAAGAGTTAGAAGCGAGAGACAAACAATATGGATTACATTATGAATGGGTGTGCGTGTGTGTGTGTGCGTGTGTGCGTGCGTGCAGTAACTTACATGGGGGTGTGTAGAGGGGGTGGTTGATATAGTAGGCCAACCATGCTGAGAAGCTCCAGTAGTATATGCAGTGCTAACCCAGAATAAAGACCCAGAATAAAACATTACATGTGCTTAGTGTCAATCTATGAGGGCTTTTTTTTTACAGGTTCACCTTACACATTTCAGTCCATTCATGGCCTTACCTTCACTGTGGTCCTGAGAGGCATGGTCCCACGAGTGAAGCGATGCACAAATATAGTTTCTATCAACCTCTTCACATAGTGACAGGTGTGACAAACGCAGGCTAGTCTGAGAGACACACATGAAGGAGAGATGTTGGTACACTGGGGATTGGTTGTGCTCAAACATATTGTAAGGTTTTAATCATTTTCCTAGCAAATATTCAATCAATTATGTTTTCAATTAGTCTGATTAACCACTGCTTAGTCGCAATAGCAGATAGCTGATCTACAAGCTCTACAATGCATCGCATTGAGATGCCTTGTTGTGAGCTTTTAGATCTGCAATCCAATTTTCATTAAAAGCTAAATCAAATTGACCCCCAAAATCTATTAGTATTGCACTCATATCAAACATTATGGAAAACAACCAGTAATCAGTAGAATAATTCCTAGATCCTTCAGCACCTACTGTAGTAATATTTTGCGCGGGGAGTCCAATTCATGTCAGTGGTTGGCTTTCTGTATTTATCATTCAGTGTTTATGTATTAGCCTCTGCAAAAGTTGTCCTCCTAACTCCATCAAAGACATGAAAAAGAAATGGTCTTGGAAACCTGTCCATCCAGGTCATTATTAAAACACCCTATATCTCCTTCAGTCGGATTTATTTTTTTGATTTGATTTGAAAACCTGAAATGGGACAATCTGCATTATGAGTACTTTTACTTTAAGTATATTTTAATGCCAATACTTTGGTACTTTTACTCAAGTTAATTTTCAATTTCGGACTTTTGCTTGTAGCGAAGTCTTTTCTATATTGCAGTATTGATACTTTTACTTGAGTAAAACGTTTGAGTACTTTTTCCACCACCGAGGAGGACTGAGGCCAATTTTGTCCCAACGCTTCTCCGCAATAGAAACACGGCTGACCAAAACAACCAATAGAACGAATTGTAGGAAGTATTTGTGCATTGTACTTAGCAAGAAGGAAAATGAAAAAGAGGGGTCTAATTACTTTTCCATTCCATATAGCTACTCTTGGTCTATTGATAAACGTGTGAGATCTCTGTGTTGATGTTGTTTGTACAACAATATATAGCCTACAGTTGCGTGATGCAGTCGAAGTGTTTCCACTTACGTAACAACAGTATAGGGGCTGGAGGTGAAGGTGTGGCCGGGGGGGTAGATGTATGGAACACGGAAATAGAAGAGGAGGTAGGTGAGGAGAGGCCCCATGCACTCTGCTAAAAATACCTGAAAACCAGTTACAAAGAGTTAGACAGAGTAAAGCACAGAAAACATGATCTTTTACTGGTTTATTTTTTTCTAATGTTTATTCAAACAGCACTTTTCAAAACTGTTACCGTGCAAAAAAACAAAAAAAGCAAAGGCCAGTAAGTTCTTCTTTCGTCTAATTCTCATCAGGGGTCGCCCACAGGGCATCCATCCTCTGTTTCCATCTGTTTACACTAAGTTCAAAACTCAATCTATAAATGAAATATGGCTATTTAATCACACATCAGGCAAAAAACAAAACAAAACAAGGGATAAATAATTGACAAAAATCTGATCAGCCAGTAAAGAAAAGTGTTTTTTAAGAAGTGATTTAAGAGATTAAACTAAGGCCGTTGTTGGCAATATAAGAACATTTCATTGCTATTCATTGCTATTCACAAACATAGGAAAGCTTAATCATTCTACAGAATTACAGTATCAGTCCTCCTGCAGAGGAAGGCTTGACAAAGCGAGGAGTGAATTCGAGGCGGGTTAATGTAATAGGTTCACGCCCCTCGCGGCTTGGGAACTTTTGGCTGGTGGAGACGACGGAGGAGCGCCATCTCAAGCGGACTTGAGGCCGTGAGACACCGGCGAGCGAGCTAAAGCGAGCGAGACACCGTGTCGAGCGCTGCGAAGTCCGCTTGAGCCGACTCAGCGTTACGTCCCGATAGGGACACAATCGTAAAACGTCATCCCCCCGACTTTCGGCACCTCTGTGCAGTCCGAAGGGTTCGTAGTCGAAAGCTCCTAAGCCGCAAGGGGCGTGAACCTAACAATAACCCGCCTCAAATCCACTCCTCGCCTTGACAGATAAAGGGACTCTTCTTACCATAGGCCATGCTAACTGTGGGCCCAGGTCTGTGAAGTACATGGTGGCGGTGGTTCCAACAGGTAGAGACTGTAGGGTCTCATCGTCTGACAGGGCTTTACCCCCTGGAAACAAACACGCAAAACAAAAAACAAAGACATTACTTCATTGAGTAGTATAAACGATACAAAAAATACGTTTGGGAGCTGGGGTCATCACCAATTCGCCATGCTGGCTTACTGTGGACATTTTTGTCAACATTCCATTTTTGCCACAGTCCCACAGACATACAGGATGAGTGGACAATATTACCAGAAGCACGATAGCCTGAATGACCACACAAGACTGAATGACCACAGCAGGGGCTGTAACTCTGAGAGTGTACAAATGGAACTAAATAATTTGGTTCCATTTGTACACTCTCAGAATTAAGGAGGATCTTGCAAATAAAACATTTGAGAATCACTAGTACTAGTTGGACTCCTAATATGTTACAGTAAGTAAATAAGTGTCATACATAATCTGAAGAAAACCTGTAGACTTGACATTCAGTAATTGGGGCTTTTGATCAAAAAAAGAACATTATGGTGTGTAAAAAATAACCATGTCTTTGTCACCGACACATTAATCTGTGTACGGACATACTGTATTGATGTCCTTACTGGGGCTGGGACTCTATTAAAAAAATAATCGAATAAATAGAGGCTTTGTAATTCATTAATAACTGCATATAAGTATATGACCTTAATATGCGTAAATTGTAAAAACATGTAAATGTAATTAATTTAGTGAAATTAATCAGTTAAAGTCCCAGCTGACTGGATTGTTCCGTGTCTATAAATGCACCCATCATCCAATGTGAAACCACCAGAACTCTTCATGATTGTGAACCATTTATGTTCAGGACATTTTTGTGACTGTGAGACTGTAACTGTATATTAGCATGTTATACAGGGACGTGCTGGGCCCCTGATTCAGCCGGGAAAAAGAGTTGTAGAGGCCCTCATTGCGGGCTATAGAGAGAGAACTCTCTCTATAGCGCTGCTGCTACTCAAAGATTTGCCATTTCAGATCACTACAAGTAACAAGCCAGTGGGCCAATTATTGTACATGAGTTATATTTCGTCGTTGTCGGGTGGAAATCTTGTATGTCCAAAACCGTTTGTTTTGTATTTATCATTTAAAAAATGATTTAAACTAGTGAAAACAGCCGATCTACAAGCACACAACGCCTCGCACCGCGAGGCGTTGTGTGCTTGTAGATCTGCTGTTTTCACTACTTTTGTGCAACGGCCTTGTACAGTATGATGAAGCAGGTCTTTGCTTTGCGAAAAAATGTATAGATTTGAAACTTGGAGATACAAGATTTCTGTCCGACAGTGACGATTTACTTTGTTGGCCACCCAGCCCCCAAAATGGAACGAAGGGCGACATTTTATTTTAATTTCTTTCCTAATGGCCGGCCTGGACCGGCCGGGAATGAACCGGCCGTTCGGGAGTTGTCCCGCTTTTCCCAATGGCCAGCACGTCCCTGAATGCACCCATCATCCAATGTGAAACCACCAGAACTCTTCATGATTGTGAACCATTTATGTTCGGGACATTTTTGGGACTGTGAGACTGTAACTGTATATTAGCATGTTATAGCTGTATTCAATCTATTAAACATTGTGAGGTAATACACACACATGTACTGTACTCACTTGGGTAAAGCGTTAGGGCCTGTCTGGATGGATACCACTGGGGATCTGTGCACACACCGCACGCACGCACGCACGCACGCACGCACGCACGCACGCACGCACACACACACACACACACACACACACACACACACACACACACACACACACACACACACATTTAAGGAGTTAAAACGGCGATTCCCAAACTTTTTTTTGCACCATTTTTTTTGGTAATATAACTATATATATTATATTGTTATAGACTGGTTTCTTGTTTACAAACATTGAGACTAAATGCACAGTTGATTGTATCATGTAATCAATTCCGTCCAATCCCCAAACCTGTTGTTTTGGGGAGCGCTGGTTTCATTGGCTAATTTTGGTACCGACCCTGCGCACGCATCTAGTTCTTAGGCGCCGTACAGACATTTGCGTGAAACATCTTCTCCGTATCGTCTGAGAATGGCCACTGGGGGCGCCGTACTAATGCATTGTCAATGGAAGGTTGGTGTTTTGTCGTTGCCGTGTCTCTTGGCCAAAAGACAGGCTGCGGTTGAGCTTGAGACACGGCAACGACAAAAAACCAAACAACCTTCCATTGACAATGCATTAGTACGGCGCCTCCAGTGGCCATTCTCAGACGATACAGAGAAGATGTTTCACGCATATGTGTGAGTCCAGCCTTATCAGTGTAACGTGGACCAGAAACCCGTCTATTATTCTTCAAATCATTATATTTTGCCATTTACTCGGGGCCCCACTTGCAATACCCCCGCGGCCCACGAGTGCAGGCCCCCCTGCCCACAGTTAGGAATGGCTGAGCTAGAGGCATATTAGGACAGACAGACAGTTTGGGCTCCAGGCCCAGTAATAATTAATCACAATGGATTAGTTTAGTGCTCTGGTGGACTGAGGCAGCCCCAGGCTTATACAAACACTGACAGTAGGAAGACTGCAGGCCTCGCACAGGGTCAGCTTTTTAATAGCACATTTCTGTTGACTGTTTAACAGCTCTATTTTGATTGTCTTAAGTACCAGCTCTTATGCCTTAAATTAAAGGCCTGTCCATACTGTCTCCGACCTCCGACCATCAAACTTTATGTCGGAAAGGTCGGAGCTGGTACTTAAGACAATCAAAATACAGCCCTTTAAGTCTAAAAACTTTACATACGGTAAACGAACTCTGCCAGGGGTTAGGCCACACCTCTATCTAATACATGTTTGGCTTTAAAAAAAAAAGAAGATGTCCATTGTCCCCTTGCAGTTGGCAGAAAAATATAATCAACCCCAAGACAAATCTATTTTTAGATTAACACACACAAACAGCATGTGGATGGCAGCCATTTTGGCAGCCATTTTGAAGGTGTGCAGAAAGCTGATTACATGATCTAATTTTTTACATTTTTTTTATCAGCATCACAGGCAGCCCAGAGAGAAGTGAACACATTGTTGTCTCATATATTAGTGAACAGTGCCCCCTAGTGGCCAAAAATTGTAAAATGTATAAACGTTTGGCAGGCAACAGCTGGGTACCAAAAAACGTTTATATTTGGCAGTGAAGGTGTTTTATAAACTAAGGTTATAGTAACAATATAAATCATAACGTCAAATAATATGAGATGTCAAGTCAAGACACACAGGACAAACATCAGGTTGTTACAGATCGTTTGTATGGATAAGGTTGATTATGTCATGCATGGGTACCAGGGTACAACATATCATTTCTGTCGGGCATAACACTCTCCATATTCTAGGTTTTTGTGTTTTTTCGTAAATGAATGCCTTACTGATCATATGACAATGTCACACGAAAGCAATCAAAAGTAGCAGATCTGCAAGCTCGAAACTTGAGATCTGCATGCTGCTACTTTTGCTATTTTAAAATTTTCATCGTGAAAAGTAACAGTTTTGGACAAATTAGGTTTCTACCCGACAGAGACGATAATACAAGAGTATCATCATTGCCAGTGTTGGAGTTAACTTACTAAAGTAACTACAGTTGTCGCGCTAGGAGGCGCGAATGTCCCAAAGGGATTGCCTTTCTCCCAGAAGTAAACAAACCATGGTTACATCCGTAACCTTCAGTTATTCTAGCAATATAACACATTACCAAACGGCAATTCAGTATTATATTATTACAATTAGCCTTAGTTAATGAGTTACTTTAATTTTCCAAGTTACTTTACTGACCAGGTTCCAGCTGTCCCGTTATGAACGGGACCGTACCTATGTTCCCCAGGTTCTTTGTTCCCCATTTACCCCTCAAAAAAAGGTTCTATGTTCCCTGCTTACCCAAAAAAGGTCCTATAGTATGTTCCCCAGGTTCTATGTTCCCCACTTACCTCCACATATAAAGGTTCTATGTTCCCCGCTCAACTTAAAAAAGATTCTATGTTCCCTATTCTATGTTTCCTCATCCAAAAATGCAGCAATGTTTCCTCATCCAAAAATGCAGGATAACATTCATTTCTAATTATGAATAACTCAAAACACCCAATAATGGGGAGAAATTACGAATACTAGTGGGACAGGGGGCACTAGGGACATCTGGACACCATACTTTTGTTATGACTGGGCATCTGGACGAGTGGGCACCTGGCAATAGGGACATGTGGGCATTTGGACGAGTGGGCACATAGACGAGTGGGCACTTAGGGGTGAAGACATCTGGGCACTTGGGCAACTGGGCACCTAAATTAGGATTGCCCACATGTTCTTAGTGCACAGATGTTCCACCATTTCCTGCATTTGAGTTGGGAACATATTTGTTTTTTTGTTTTTTTGGTGGGGAACATAGAACCTCTTTGTGGGGAGGGTGGGTGGGGAACATAAAACCTTTTTGGGGGGGAAGTGGGGAACATAGAACCTGGGGAACATAGAACCTGGGGAACATAGAACCTGGGGAACATAGGGTTACCCCCTTATGAACAAATAGGGGTTGTATGATGTAAAGTATGACGTGAACAAACATGCACGGTACATCATTATGAGACTTAACTTCTTGTTTATTCCCCAAAATGACTCACTGGGTATACCAATGTTACAGATTGCATATACAGTAATCTAATGACATTATTTATTGATATTTATTTAATAAAATGTTTGTCTAAACATTTTATTAAATAAATATCAATAAATTATCATTGTTCAATTTGGGCATTTTGATAAAAGTAACAAAACAAGTAATAAGTAATAGGATAAATTACTCTTGCTCAGACGGTAATATTGTAACAAAATGTATTACTTTAAAATGAAGGTAATGAGTAATGTGTATATTTTACCAACAACTGATCATTGCATAGTGAGACATTTGGTATGGCGTGAACACTCACTTGATCTGTGAAAAAGAGTCTTGATTTCTGCTACAGTGGTATGGGGCTCCAACTGAATGGAATGCAAGAACGTACAGTGTGGTTAGTCATTTCCTTTGGTGGAATTAACAAAGTACATACGCCTAAACAAGTATTGTACCAGAGTACAACTTTAAGGTACTTTTACTCTTGAGTAGGCTATTTCCAGATACTTTATCCTGTACTTGCATTCCACTACATGTCAGAGGCAATTATGTTAGAAAAAATTGTATGCGTACTTTTACTTTTGGTACTTTAAAGTGTTAATTCAGCTATTTTTGACATGAAAGCTGTGTGAAATACTTGCCATTAAAATAGTGGTTAATCCACAAAACTAGTGTCATTTGTATTGTTGGCCTATTTCTACCATATAGAGCGAGGTTTCGTTCTGATCAGCAGACTGCAAAGCACCTTGTTTTGGGGAAATACGTTGCAGCGGCGTAGTGATACTGGACACAAAAAAATAGTACCATGTGACAGAGGGGTCAAAGTTGAACGAAAGTTGGTCTATTTGGTAGAAATAGGTCAACAATACAAATGACGCTAGTTTTGTGGATTCATCTATTTTTAATGATTGGGCCATGAGCCCCTGCCAACTTACCGAAACTACTTTATATTCATCTAAAACTGACCAGAACTCTGACCACGGGACTCTGATAATGAATTAATATACATAGCCTATGTAACCACTATTTTAATGGCAAGTATTTCACACAGCTTTATGTCAAAAATAGCTGAACTAACACTTTGAGCACATTTGGATATTCCTTAGCGCAAATGTGGTTGATGGAAATGTTTTTCACCTGATTATACCTGGCAAATTTAAAAGGTTACAGCTCTATGTTCTGATACCAATCTTTGCTATGCAATGTTGGTTCAGTAAGAGGGGTCTAAGACAACACATTATCAGGTACCAATTGTATCCAATCAGGAGAGGTTACAAGCATTTATCATTTATTTATCAATTTTTTATTCAAATAGTTTTGTTATAACAATTCCAGTTGCACTTGTGCATCCTGTATGAGTTCTCTCTCCCAACAGGGTGCATCACCCTGAGAACATGCAACCATGAGAGGTGACACACACACACACACACACACACACACACACACACACACACACACACACACACACACACACACACACACACACACACACACACACACACACACACACACACACACACACTCTCACACACACACACACACACACACACACACACACACACACACACACACACACACACACACACACAAAAACATACCTTATCTACAAAACAAAGCTGATTCCTTGTCTTGGAATCCAGGACTTCAACCTGTCAAACACAGAAGACATACTGTATATTAACATAACAACGTAATCCTTGCTTGTTGAATAAAGAAACGTTCCAAAAATAGGAACCATCGATTAAGTTTGATTAACTGTTGCACCCCTACACTGATCTGACTGGCCATTTCTCTGATCAAATGCTCCCAATCAGAATAATGAGTATGACCGCATCCGGCTCGGCGGCTCCAAGACTAATAGGGATGCGTCTTCTTCTTGTCCTGCAACTGCATAGGTTTTGCACACAGCACAGATCTTTTTTAATCTTAATTAGAGCGTGTCAGTGTGGTGATGTACGGCATATGCATGGAGGAGGAAGGGCGGGCGGCCCAACAACCACAATTTGCCCTGAAAGCACTGCTCAGCACAGTGGACTGCTGTCTACTGGACACCGTAATACTCTGCTAATGGACACCGGAAGATGTGCTGAGTCCACAGTCAAGAAGGCTAGAGGGAGGGCGAGAGAGAGAGAGAGAGAGAGAGAGAGAGAGACTATAGGAATTTACTGGAACTGCAACTGATGATTTTAGTTTTTTTGTGATTATTCTATCGATTACTTTTTAGATCTGTTTTCATGTGATTGTTTTAATAATGGATTGCGTTTCATAGTACTTTAACTCAAAGCACTTTACAATGGCCCATTCATTCATACATACATGGGAAGTGAACCGTCGAACAATCGACGCCAGCGTCCTCACTTCCCACATACCGATGGTGGCAAACTTGCACAGACCATCTCATTGGAGGCAATGAGGGGTTCAGTGTCTTGCCCAAGGACACATGGACATGTGGACAGGAGGAGACAGGATTTGAACCACTGACCCACGGATCCACAGATCATTGGCTAACCTGCTCTGCCTCCTGAGCCACAGCCACCCTCGTTTTGGGCTCTGTTGTGTCTCTTGCAACATTGTCCTGCTAATACACTACACAGGGTTCCATCGTAATATGAATTATTGAGAAGCACAGTTTTTTTATGTAAATGAAAAAATATATATAAGAACAAATTGATTAACCACATGAGCATTATTTTGTTCTTCAACATGTTGTGAGCTTGCAGATATTATGACAATCCTATTAAAATTGGCTAATGAGGAATCAAAATACAGTGAAAGCTCAGTCCTTAGACCTGTGTTGGTTTCACCACTCAGGGGACTATATGGATGGAAATTAGCGTATCTACCGTAGTTAAATTCGGTATGTTTACATGAGATCACGATTAGCTGATTCATTTCACTTTCATGTATGTATGTATAAGTGTATAAGTTCATTAATTTGCAATCCAAATTTAGCATTGTCCTGTCTAAAGAAAGAAAGAAAGAACCACTTAAACCCTATGCTTTGTTGACCAGGGTCCCAAAGGGCTCTGTACTTTGCCCCCTCCTTTTTCCTATAGTTCACTAGCATATTTTCTTAAAAGGCGGGGAGCTGAGCCATGCCAGGAACATACACATCACAGATTAAGAGAGCACCACAGGTCTGCTGTCAATATACTCATTCACTGATGGCTTTCTTTTATGTACTGCGTGCACTGTACTGCAAAATGCTGAGCGTCAATTGACTCAGAGAGACTCGTATGGGTACAGTTTTTGCCCTCTGAATTAAATTTATGCTCAGGATTTTGCATTGTTTGTGTTTGTGCTTTTGGCTATGTTCATGCATGAGGCTTGGCTTGCTGACATTTAAGTGCAGGGACATGTTGATGTTGGAGGGTCATTTTGCTTTTCTCCACCCCGTCTGTCATCCTGTTGAGTGACATTATTGGGACATTTGTTTGAGAGCATACCGTTCGGTGCCAGCGGGTATCATCAGATCAATGTGACTCTCTGCATGTCTGTTTTGTTACACAAACGTTGTTCCGGACAACGCGTCGGACAGCGTCCGTCCGTACGACCGTACGACAGGCCTGTGTGTTCCTGAGATTGCATGCATCGGCTTCCCTGATTGGACCAACCCAAATCATCCGCTTCACGGATTGGATCTACAAGCTCAAAATGTGTTTCTTCGCGCCGGGTTTCGCACAGTGCAAAACCCGCGAATCGCACTTATGGACCTTCTACTGCTTATGGATCTGCTTTTGATACTTTTGTGTGACGTTGTAGTAGGGCATTCATTTACAAAAAAACTAAAAGTATCTGGAGATAAGAGGTTTCTGTTGGCTACAACAGGCGACAGCAGCGATATATGTGTCTGCCTGCAGACTCTTGTCTGTGTTGTCTATGATGTCTAAGAGGCTTTGGGAATGGCTCGAGTAGTGAACACTTATGGCCCTGTAACAAGTTGTCGCTCTCGGGCGGAATATGTCCAACCCCATTACTTTCCATGACATGAAAAAAGTAACCTGTGCAACCATTGCAAGACACTGTCAAATGACAATTTACCTGTATATTAGATAGTGCAGTAATGTGCAACAGTAATCTAGGAGGCAGGAGCACACATAAAACAACTAAGTGCAGTATAACTCTCCCTTAATAACTTCATGGGCGGAGTCCCTCAGGGATCTACTAGTGTATTGCGTTGTGAGCATGTCGATCTGCTATTTCCTGCGAAAGCTTCCCCCACAAGACGGATGTGGAACGCTGGGGTTTAATATTGGACAGAGGGCTTATGAATCACTTCTTGTTTCGAACAGCCAGGAAGTGTAATCAATAAAGCACTCAGATGATTTTTTTTGGTTTAGTTTAGTCTTTTGGTACACTGCCAATTGACAGTCTGCCCTAAATTGACCATAATAACCTTCCACCCTACTAGCTGTAAATAAACCGCAAAACCATGATTGATAGAGAATACTGACAAGAGGCTTATTGAATTACATGTAATGCATTCTGGCAGCTACAGGACAGATAGAAATAGGATATAGTATCACAACAGCATGGCTGATTTGCAACACAACCGAAAGTTTTTTTTTAGGGATTTAACTGACTACGGAACACTATATTGTACATGGGCATGGCACTTACTATACTACTGCCTAGCCTACAAATATTAACACCCACCGCTGTCTTAGAATATTCATTCACATATCGTCACTGTCGGGTTGAAACCAGCTTGTATGTCTAAAACAGTTACTTTTCAAGAAATGCTAAAAATGTTTAAAACAAGGCATCTGCTATTTTTGCTACTATCGTGTGACACTCTTCCTAACAAAAAAATAAGGGCATTCATTGACGAAGAAAAAAAAAAACACACATTGAAATATATAAGCTATGTGTGACATTGAAGTAGGCCTACAGCTGTAGTTTACCAGTTTAGGTGTACATGTGTGCTAATTTTGCATGTGGCCTCTATAGTAACCGTACGCATGCAGTTCCCTGTAGGCTACTGCATGCATGTTGGAAATGCCAGAGCAAAGCTATAAATCAGCTTGAGGAGGCCTAGTGCTCTCATACTGAAAACTTTAAGAATACCCACACAAACTGCTAACTGACACGCAAGTTAAGCACCTCAAGTAAGACACAACATGTCAAGGAGTCAAGCAGTTGAATGAACACTATGGGTTTTACTTTGTTGACTGTGATTATGAGAGACAACTTTAAACTTAAGCTTTGGAATTCAGCTAGCCGTGATATGGGGTTGATTCATCTCACAATGTCTTTATTCTGGGTTAGAACTGCACATACTGGCCTACTGTCTACCGGCCGGTACATCAACTCCCTCTACACACCCCCATGTAAGTTACAGGCATGCTCGCACACACGCACACACGCAGGCATGCACACATCATGCCCACACACAATTTGTGTGCATATTACAAACACAATAAGTTCACTGGTTGAATAATAATGAATGCATGCACATTGCAGTGTACTGCCAAAAAGTTATACCTTATCTTACTTTTAAAGTTCATTCATCCACATTTATCCAAGTCATTGAATACATCATCAAACCAAAATAACATATCTATAACACTATTATTTATATATTCTTTTGAATTTTTAAGTATGCTTCACAACTTCAAGGCGGCAAGGCCTACCTATCAATATTATAGACCAATGTTTCTCAAAGTGGATTCCAGGGACTCTCTAGGTTCCTTTAGGGGGGTCTAAATGGACCCATACAAGTCTGTAACTCTGACAGTGTACAAACCCATTTGGTTCCATTTGTACACTGTCAGAGTTAAGGGGAGACCTTGACATTTTGAAAGTTTGAGAAACACTGTTGTTACAGACAATGATACCCAGACTTACCTCAAAGAAAGTGGGCCTACTTCTGCTCATGTTGGATGCTGCCGCCGAACCCCTCAGTCCACACACGTTGCCCACAGCACATAGCCAAGAGGTTCCTCTTCTCTCCGGAACCGCGCCAGCAGAGACTGACCTCTTGTCGACATCCCTTCTCGCATTCTGGTATCCCATCTCTCTCTCTCACACGCACACACTCATACACACAACATTCAGTGAGAGAGTGCAGGGAGGGACAGGGTATCACACAGGAGACAACTACCCCCTCCTCCCCTCTGCCCCTCCCCGTGCCCGTTCATCTCCTCTCCTCCCCCGTCTCAGTCATGAACTTTTGGGGAGAGACACTTATTGGCACTGGAGTCCAACCATGACTAGTGTAAAGAGAGAGAGAGAGAGAGAGAGAGAGAGAGAGAGAGAGAGAGAGAGAGAGAGAGAGAGAGAGAGAGAGAGAGAGAGAGAGATCATTTACAATTCAGACATTTAGCAGACGCTCTTAATTCAGGGCGACTTACAATAAGCAAGGACAGCACAGGGTAATACATCAAATGCAGAGAGAGACAGAGAGAGAGACAGACAGACAGACAGACAGACAGACAGACAGAGAGAGAGACAGACAGACAGACAGACAGACAGACAGACAGACAGACAGACAGACAGAGAGAGAGACAGACAGAGAGAGAGAGAGAGAGAGAGAGAGACAGACAGACAGACAGACAGACAGAGAGAATATTAGGGAGAACACCTACAACCATAGCAATTGAGTTAGTTAGTCAATTGTATCAACAGAGGCTACTGCTACTCTATCCTACATGATTGTTTAAACATTTTATTCACAGAACGTTAAGGACTACAACTTTAACAAGGAAAACAGAGGTATAGAACAGAAGTTAAGGGTGATAAAAAAAAAGTATTTTTAAAAATGCACAAGAAGGTGAATAGATGGAGAGTCTTGCGGAGCCAACGTTCTTCCACCACCACGAAGCCACCTGCCCCGGGAAGAGACTTATGACACTCTGGGCCCCTGTTGCCAGATTTTGTGAGGGAAATAAGCAGCCAGCAGGTCTATGAGAACACGCCCAGAAGACGTGAAGTACACAGGCTTCTTTTGTATGTGATTTCTTTCCCCCCTAACACAAGGACTGATGAATATATTATTATTAAACAACAACACCTTCTTATTCCCCTATGAGATACAATAATCCCTCACACAGAAATAAGACAGGAGAGTGATCAGAGTGAGAATGGAATGTTTTACTATGGAGAGAGAGTATTCAAGACAAAGGTACAACAGAATAATCAATGGTTCGTGCTCTCTCTGACAAATTATGTTTTGACATGAGTTTATGTATGGTCATTTGGTCAGTCAGTAGATGACGTTTCAACAGTTCATAGGATATGTTTCTTGTCCACGAATGACAAGACAAAGAGTCCATATACAGTAGATTCCTGGGGGAAGAGATGTCCTTGCCGTCTGAGCTGAACCAAAACAATTCTCATTGTTTTAGGAACAGGCTCCATGGCAGTAGATAAGGCCTTTCTACCAGACCTTGTGTGTACTGTACATGACATTATATGACATAGTCAGGGTCAGGTGGTCATCAATATGTATTGATAAAAAGATGATATGAACCATAACAAAATACCTATCAAGGACATAGCTGGTAAAAAGCCACGAGGTTCTCTTTGGTTTTTCTGACATTTCATTTTCAGGTCTGCTTCCCTGTCCTCAATGTAAATAGTTCATATTTTTTTATTTTATTTTCCTTTTATGTTTGTGTGAATTGGTTAAAAAAAAAAGAAAATGGATGGTAATTTAGGAAGAGTTTTATTCTGAAACAAAATCATCCTCTACCAATGTTATACATGTGTATATATTTATATATAGATGGAATTTTGTGACAGGATGTACATACTTTTCCCTAAATAAAGAACTGCAACAAAAAAAAGTACATAGGCTACATTGGCTACTTGAAAATAGAGACACGTTGTGAGCTTGTAGATCTGTTATTTTCATTTTCTTGAAGAGAAAAGGTTAAATATTTGGAATATATTTGAACGTGTTTTCATGGGGAATACCCTAATTAGCCTATGGCATCCTTGACATGCAAATGTCTGAGAACTGATTTAAACAATAATAGGCCCTAATACAAAAATTGGAAAAAGCCCAACAACTGCAACTCACAGCTACCAATATTTGTAAATAACTTCACAGGAAAAACAAGACAAAAAGTCGCTTATAATAAGCAGACGTGGCAACACTCACTCTGAGGCCCTGGCACTCATGCTGACTCAGCAGAAGATGAGATTAGCCCACAGTGGGGTCACGCGCTGACATCTGGGCCGCATGGGGTCTGTCTGCACGTGCATACCAGCTCATTCCTTCATCTGCGCTGAAGACGTTTTCAAAAATTATGTGATCACAGCTCCAGTGTGAGCAATGAGCAGCAAGTTATTTGTCACACGAGAATCGTTGTTCTTGGAGAGACCGGAGGAGTTGATCAACGTGGCTTCCATATCTAACTTTTGGGAGTTTTCTTCGTAAATGAATGCCCTTTGACTAAATGAATGAATGACTTTATCATTACTACAGCGGCGCACAAACGCTTGTAGATCTGCCGCTTTTGAATTTGAATCCTGAAGAGTAAACATTTTGGACATAAACTATATTTTGGACAAGAATTATATCGATTTTTGGTTCATGGAGATGTTTTTTTTTCATGATCGCTTCCGTTTTCACTGTCCAATGCAATGCACCTGCATCTGAACTAAGTGGATGGGCCAATACTTCGTGGCTCAGCAGCAGGTGTTAACCAAAAACACACCTTCTTGTGTTTCCGGTTCAAAACTGCCACTGAGCCAATCAAATGAAGCCATGAGAAAGTGACCCGGAACAGGAAATGTTTATGCCACCTTCTGGAAAAGGGGACTAAAGCCGAAGCTGCCTCTCAAGTCCTTAAATTAGATCCTATTTCCTACACTTCTTTCCTATTTCCTTGTATGTTAGTCCCGCCCACTAACAATAGAACGCCCCTGCAAGGGAGATGGCCCTATCACCTGTGATGTTGTCATCAGAAATGGGACGTCTCCTCTTCACTATTTCCTCAATGGGAGGGACTAACATACAAGCAAGGAAATAGGAAATAGGATTTGATTTAAGGACTTGAGACGCAGCATTCTGTTGGAGGTGGTCAGGGAGTCATGTGTTCACAGTTGTAACCTAATGTGAACGCAATGTTAAATATGCATATTTAGATATTTAGTTTGCCAAATTTTCATGTGAGTGGTCTAAGTGATTCTGTCCCCATAGCTTTTGCAGTGTTTCTGCAATTGTTGTCTAACTCTTGCATGTTCCATTCTTGCATCTGGTCTAGGATTTTGTGCATTCTGAAAAGCGCATAGGCCTACAGTGGTTTCAATAAATATTTGCATTCACTTTTGAAGCACAACGGAAGTCCACCCTAGAATTCCAATCACACATGGACACCGGAGCCGCGAGGAATGAAAAGCAATATGTCTCAAATAGATCTAGACACAATAAATCTGGATACAAGATACTCCCACGGAGCCTCCGTTTTGCATGCATTGGGTTACAGCGCAAGCAGTTCCATATGGGAATTCTCTCTATTAAAGTATATACTGTATAGGAGAGTTATTTTAGGCTCCTTGGGTGTGTGTCGCGGCATGAAGGCGTCGTATGTTAGCTGTTGGGTTTGTAATATGTGGAGCCTGGTCTCTGAATGGCTGAATCACATGGGAGAAACACACTGTAAAAAGTCTATTGTGAGATGGTGTTGGTCTGTTCATATTGCTTTTCGTAGGGGAAGCTTTTGCGAGTTCCCTAATGTAGGCAGGTCAATGTCAATAATGAATAAATCTACGTGCACAATCGTGGGGTTCCCATGCAAAAACATCTTGGCACGAGAAGTTATTAATCCATTCCATTGTGTAACTATTGTAATAGTTGAATTTCTTACATTGTCAGAGTGATTGTTATTTTGGGTTATTTAAAGGGATATTTCACCCCAAAAAAATAACTTTTTTCTATCGATTACTCACCCCATGGTGACTTGAATTCATGAATATTTTGGAATTTTTGTCACATTCCTAAAGCCAATAATTATTTTGATGACCAGCAGTGGTTCCTGGACATAAAGAGCCTGCTTCTACGGAGACACAAAGAGTCTCCTCAAATTATTGGCTTAGAGCTGCAACAAAAACTATCCACTATATCCATGAATTCAAGTTTCAATGGGGTGAGTAAACAGTGGGGGGAAAAAAAAACTTTTTGGGGTGAACTATCCATTTAACTATGGTGACACTTGAGTCCTATTTTACACTTTGTGATGGTGTTGTGTGAAAATAGCCTTTCTACTAGCTCACGGCTTTAATGACATGCCCAAAATAAGAGTTGCCAGGTTTAATGTGCTTCAAATATTGACCTGAAAGAAGTAGTTGCACAGCCTTTTGATATATTGCGGGTCATAGCTGAATGGTTAGGGAGCCTGCCTTGGGAACCCGAGCCCCTGGTTGTTCCTGGTTTAGATTCCTGGCCAGGGTAGCAATTTCGATGTGTCTCCCTGAGCAAGACTCTTAACCCCCAATTGCTCACGCGCTCCATGTGGGCAGCGAAAATACTTAATTTCCCCCTCGGGACGAAGTAAGGTATATATTCTGTATAGTCTATGTCTCTGGTGGCCGTTTTTAAAGATCCACGTGTCCAACACAATAAGGTCACCATCAGTCATTGGAGACGTGAAGCAGAATGTCAAGCGTAGCTTTACCCTTTCAATCTAGTTCTGATTAATGGCACACTCTGTAACATTCATGTCAGAAGTATATTACTTATTTTTTTTAGACACTATAAAGTAGTGTCATTTACTGTATATGTCTACTGCACAAGACTTCCTCAAAGGGCCTGAGCACCATAGAATTATTAAATGTGCTTTCAACAAAGTGTTGGCAGGTATGTGCATTTACTCAGGAGAAAAACTATAACGTGTTGTACCATGCCCTGAAAATGGGTTTAATACACAATGCCATCATTCACAGTTCCTTTGTAGTGTTTTATTACAGTAGTGGCACTGCTCTCTCTAAAAAAAAAAATAAAAAAAAAAATAAGAAAACATGCATTACTAGACATACAGTAGGCCTACTAGCATTCAGAATGTTTTGAACAGGCCATGGGTTAGTTACATTCAGGGACGGATTAACCCCAGTGAGGGCCCCTGGCCTATCATTTTTTAGGGCCCCCCGACCCTCCACTATAACCCCCCCTCCCTCCCGACTCGCACTATCCAGCTCAGATTTTAAGCCATGATGATCATCTGTGGGCAAAGAAAGCACCTGTAGACAACAGAGGAGGGCCCCACACATTTGATTTGTAATTAACCTATACATTTAACTTTAGTATATTGTTAATGACCACGTGGCCCAGTTCCCCCAAGGGCCCCTAAGAGCCATGGGCCCCTGGCAACGGCCCCACTGGCCCAATGTTTAATACAGCCCTGGTTACATTTCTGTATTATGTTCCATGGTTTGCATCGCCATGTTGGCTGGTGGTGGACATCTTTGTCAAAATTAAATGTTTGCCACGGACATAAAAAAATTGTGGACAATAACATTACCAGAAACACACAAAGAGCTAGCCCCTGAGTGACCATAACAGGTCTGCAACTCTGAGAGTGTTCAGTATTTGTACACTCTCAGAGTTACAGGGGTCCTTGCAAATAAAACATTTGAGAACCACGAGCCATATAGTGAGGTATAAATCAGTGTCATATTATGAAGAAACCTGGAGACTTGACATTCTGTTATTGGGTCTTATGATCAAAATAAGAACATTATAATGGTGTGTAGAAAAGAAAATCAAAAGATTTTTGTCTCATCACAATGCATTTACACTCATGTTTTAAATAGTCCTAGTGTACATTTGGTGATAATTTTTCTTTCAATCCACTAAGTGAGTCATATAACTTCAGTAGGCACTAATGAGCGTCCGTCACTGTCTGGCCAAAAACTCATTCTTTTTTGGCATAAATCAGGGCTATTGAACACCCTTTACATCTGAGTGTTGGTTAAAATAATATTGAACCAATGGAAAGTAGTAAAAAGCCCTTCGGTCAAAACCCCCTAACTCCACTTGAGCTAATTTTCCCGAAAATGAACATTTTGGAGTTAGGAGGTTTCGGCCCGACAGCAGAGATATATATGAGTGGATAGCACTATTCACTACCACTGACATCAAGGGTGAGTGGAGAGCCACTCTCCTCTCAACAGACCTCTTCCATGTGGGGACTGACTGCCCTCTGCTGGAGAACTTTGGTCGGTGCCTCCAAGTTGGAGACAGCATAACAGCCATTTGTCTCTTCTTGCAATACATTGACAGCAACAAGCGCTGCACCTCAGCTCCAGGGTTCAGCAGCCAAATACTGACAAAGATGAATAACTCTGTTTTAGTGTGGGGATTTAGGGGAGCAAATGCTAATTTCGTGCAATTTTGACTTAAAGCGCGAAAGTTTGCACAGATGTAGCCCAGGGCTTGCTCTAATGATTTAGCTAGGGCGCCCGAGTCTGCGACCTTCGGGGTCGTCACAGCGGCCAAATCAAGTTGGGCTCCCAGTGACTTTCTATACAGGTGGAAAATACCCAGAATTATTCTTTTTTTCTGGGTATTTAAGGAGGATCTGAGGGGTCTAACTAGGGGTTTGTGGTGATGCTGAATCCATTGCAGGCATTTGTTTTGCACAAAAAACATTCAGTAGGCTAGAAATGGCCTCAGAAAACAAACGATTTTCAGCAGATATGCTGAATTTCCCCAACATTCACTGTCATGTAACTTACATTTTCTTGACAACCAATTGACCAATCCTCATGGGAGTTGCATTTCTGGAATCAGCTCCTCTTGCCCGTTCTGGAGATATCTAGAACCTTTGAAAACGGACAAAAAAAATGTCAGCATGTAGATCGGCTACTTTAATGAATTTTCACATGAATCGTGGGCATTTTTGTGAAAAAGTAAATAAAAATGTGAATAAGGGCACTGCGACGTTGAGCAAGTGGCGGCTAAGACGTCCTCGGAATTCCGAACGCATTGGTGCGCCATTCAACGACGCCGGACGCACCGTTCGGCCGGTATCGCACATTTCGGGAAGTTTGGGGGGCCGTGACAACCAATGGCAACGCTGCTGTAACTTTCACTCATTGAGAAATGTTTCTCTGCTTGCATCAAGCCCGATCGATGTCATGCCCCCGAGAGCCGTATACTACACCACCGTGATTGGTAATGGTAGGTTCGTCAGCTCCGCACACAACACTGTAAAAGTGCCATTCATATAAAACTCGCGGGCCGCACTAACATTAAACTTTCATATTAAGGTGGGGGCCACAAAATATCGTCTCGCGGGCCGGATTTGGCCCGCGGGCCGCCAGTTTGAGACCACTGCTCTATACACTTATCCTGGTTTGTTTACTGTTGAGTGAGAAAACAAGGTTGCACATTAAGCTACCCCCCCCCCCCC
Source organism: Nannobrachium achirus (assembly GCF_963921795.1). NCBI lineage: Eukaryota > Metazoa > Chordata > Actinopteri > Myctophiformes > Myctophidae > Nannobrachium > Nannobrachium achirus. The sequence continues at coordinate 13,916,575 of NC_137828.1, forward strand.
CCCCCCATACACACACACACACACACACACACACACACACACACACACACACACACACACACACACACACACACACACACACACACACACAGTCCCGACCCACAGTTTGAGAATGTAGTGAAGTCTCATTTGTGCCCTCAACACAACACAAGGTGACTCCACAGGTGAGGCTGCAGCGGCTCCAGGGTGTGAGAAGGATTGGCATTGTTTTTGTTCATCTGGAGGCCAACAGAGCAGCGCTCCATTGTTTAGTAGCAGACATGCTTCCATGCAGGGTGGGGCTCCTGTAGAGGACCCCCTCTGGTCCCTCACTTTGCATGCAGTGTTGGGGGATGACACTTTGAAACAGTAGCCAGTGGTGGAAAAAAGTACTCTCATTGTATCGGACCAATACCCATATATGGAGACCCCTGGTACCCATATATGGAGATCCATGTACTGTATATAGAGATATGCTGTGAGAGCCCAAGCATGCTTACTCAGTTGTTCGTTATGTGAAGGTCCTATGACGTCTATGACATCTAACATACAATCCCTTTTATGCCCATATAGGGAGATCCCTGTCTGTAGAACCAGCCACACAGATATGGGCTGTCTTGGCCATCTGTCTTGGCCATATATGGATTCTGTTAGTGTGATATGTGGCTGAGGTGGCCTCCATATTTGGGCATTCCCATATGAAGTCCTGTTAGATATGGGCTTAATATTGATGTCATCAGGGAACTCCATATATGGACATAAAATGATTATGTTAGTGTGGTTCCCCTGACATCACAGTGATGTCAGAGCATGATGTCAGAGCATCATAGTATCTGATCAGACCGAAAATGCTTGCTAATTCGTCATAATGAATATGATTTTGAAAGTTGACCAGTCAGACCAACAAATGGGCATCTCTCCTTTGAGATTTCAAGTGTATTTACGTTTCACACTGTATTCAAATCCCGTCCTTTGTTTGAACGGCCTCCTGTAGTCTGTTCAAGTCTTTGAAGCATGGGTAGATGCCACGGCCTAGTCTGTTCAAGTCTTTGAAGCATGGGTAGATACCAACACCGGTTATAATAGTCTTTGTTTACCTAGAGACCTGAGGGGTCCTATGTTCCCCAGGTTCTATGTTCCCCACTTCCCCCCCAAAAAGGTTCTATGTTCCCCACTTCCCCCCAAAAAGGTTCTATGTTCCCCAGGTTCTATGTCCCCCACGCAGCGTATATGGTGCAAAATGTCAGCGTACATGCTTCAGGTCCCCGCGGATGGATTTACTGAGCGCGTATCATGATGATTCAAACAAGTCTATAAACTAGAGAGCTTTGGCCATGTCTCAGGTACACATTATTGTGTATCATTATTTTGCTTATTATTTATTATGCTCTAACTATTGAAAAATAGCAGATCTACAAGCTCACAGCGCGGCACCGGGTGCCGCTATGTGAGCTTGTAGATCTGCTATTTTTGGAAAAATCGTGAAAATTAGAAGTTTGACAAGATTCTACAAGTGTCTTTTGAATCCTTCTAAGGTTTTTTGAAAAAACCTATGTTTCTATGTCAGCAATCTGGCCAGCCATAGTCAAAGAAAAGGTCCTTTTCACTCAACTGGAGCTCAGTTAGTCTGTTCTTGAGAGACTACTATGTCAGTGGTGCTCAAACCTTTTCATGTGAAGGACCCCCAAAATGATATTTATTTGGCCACGGATCCTCATCTCAAAATATTTAGTTCCAGGGACCCCACAGAAGCCTGTCTATTGCCACCATGATTGGGCAAAAAAGAACATTTTTGAAAAAAATATAATGTGGGATTTTCAGCAGATGTGCTGAATTTCCCCAACATTCACTGTCATGTAACTTACATTTTCTTGACAACCAATTGACCAATCCTCATGGGAGTTGCATTTCTGGAATCAGCTCCTCTTGTGTTCTGGAGATATCTAGAACCTTTGAAAACGGACAAAAACATTTTTTTTCAGCATGTAGATCTGCTACTTTAATGAATTTTCACATGAATCGTGGGCAAGTAAATAAAAATGTGAATAAGGGCACTGCGACGTTGAGCAAGTGGCGGCTAAGACGTCCTCGGAATTCCTAACGCATTGGTGCGCCATTCAACGACGCCGGACGCACCGTTCGGCCGGTATCGCACATTTCGGGAAGTTTGGGGGGCCGTGACATTTGGGAAAATGGAAAAAAATAAATGAATACAATACAACATTATTTAAAATAAATGAAAAGGGTTATCGAAAAAAACACGGCCTGGTCACGTATTAGGAGGGTAGTATGAGTCACCAGAAAAAAAATAATGTGTGTTTTTAATGAATCTATCATGGTTAAAATGAAGTTTGAAGTTACAATGGGTGTGCGTGGGGAGAGGCCCTGAGGGCCTGGTGAACATATTTACATCAAATATCTAAATATTTAATCAAGCAAATTTAAAATCTGTTCAGGGTGTTCATAAAAGCCTGATTAGACGATACAATTACCAAAAGCTTTTTTGAAAGTGAAATATCCCTTTAATATAGGGATATTTCTAACTCTGGTGCATAAACTAAGGCATATGGCTCTGGGGACCCCTGAGGGGTCCTCAGAGATACTACAGGAGGACCACCAAATCCACCAAATGCTGGGGGTCCCTGCAGTGGGGGTCCCTGTTTCATCTCTCTCAGCTATTAATGTCAGGAGAGCAGATTGTTTAACATTCATATTTGAACCTAAACCTAGGATATTATTTTAACAGTTTGAAGAATTGTACATACGCCAGGAAATAACACCTGTCAAATAGACATTAGTAATAGTCCACAGACCCAAACATAAATAAGACTGAAACTGGTGAAACATGTAATATTCTTAAAATGATTTATGCATAAACTTGATGCAAGGGTTTGTACAGGGTAAAAATGTCATCTGTAAAATGCCAAATGGTGCCTATAAACGTTGTCAACGTGTCTCAGTAAACTATAGGATCATAGAATGCAGAGAGACAGCGTAGCGTCTCAGTAAACTATAGGATCATAGAATGCAGAGAGACAGCGTAGCGTCTCAGTAAACTATAGGATCATAGAATGGAGAGAGACAGCGTAGCGTCTCAGTAAACGATAGGATTTGTGGTAGAAATATTTATAGTGTACTAAATATGTGTATGTAGTCTAAATCTCTCACAAGGCTACTCATTTACATTTAGATGTACCTGCAGCTGTCAATCTAACAGCTGAGTTCTCTCCCCCATCTATGCTTAGGCTACTTTACTCCGTCAGCATAATCTGTACTGTGTGTAACTATTTCTATGTTGCTTTATCTTTAGAACATAACCTTATAAGACCATGTTAACATGTTAGAATAGCATCTTGGACTATAAGAGCTGTATGGTAATGGTACTAAGGGAGGCTTGCGCCTGGAGGGGCTGAGAGGAGAGGCCAGGAGGCCTGCTCCTCAAAGGATCTGCTACTGCTGTTACTCTGTTCAACTTTTTGCCTCTTTGAATAAATCTTTGTCAACTCTTCAAATCCTTCATCCTTGTGGAACATTAATTAATTTCTATCATAGATCATAGAATGCAGAGAGACAGCGTAGCGTCTCAGTAAACTATAGGATTATAGAATGCAGAGAGACAGCGTAGCGTCTCAGTAAACTATAGGATCATAGAATGGAGAGAGACGGCGTAGCGTCTCAGTAAACTATAGGATCACAGAATGCAGAGAGACGGCGTAGCGTCTCAGTAAACTATAGGATCATAGAATGCAGAGAGACAGCGTAGCGTCTCAGTAAACTATAGGATCATAGAATGCAGAGAGACAGTGTAGCGTCTCAGTAAACTATAGGATCATAGAATACAGGGAGATAGTGTAGCGTCTCATTAAACTATAGGATCATAGAATGCAGGAACTGGTGTTGTTGTAGGACCCAAGTGCAGGAACTCAGACAAACGCAGTAGATGAGGATCATAAACTTAGGTATACAAATAAATTACATTATAGAATAACAATGATACAATTTAAACTCTCTAGTATCTAATGCAACAACTGAACTCAACAATCAAAGGAGTAGTTCACCTTTTTTGACTTTTTTTTTATGGATTAGTCACACCATGGAGACTTTAATAATATGTTTTTATATTGTCACATTTCTAAGACAAAAAAGATGGGGACCCAAAATAAGGCCCTGGATGGGGACCCAAATGCATTTGGGTCAGAATCAATCTGGCTAAATTAAGATTACATTTACCCCCACTGATTCTGACCAAAATGCACTTTGGTCCCCATTCGGAATCAATGGGGGTAAATGTACTATAATCCATGGCATGACTGACACACAAGGTGTGAGCCAGCATTGAACACAGTAACACACACACACACACACACACACACACACACACACACACACACACACACACACACACACACACACACACACACACACACACACACACACACACACACACACACACACACACACACACACAAACACACTCAACAGCTCATCACCAGAGCAGTCTCAGCTGGTCCTCACAGGTGACTGCACTCAGGACTCAGGACAATCAGAGTATTTGAGCAGAGCAAGGGAGGAGCAGAGACTCACTCTGTCTGAGACCAACAGTCAGTGTAGAAGGATTGTTGCAGACTCACTCTGAGACCAACATTCAGTGTCTGTGGAGAGGATTGTTGCAGTGGACTGAGACTAGTTTGGTTGTCTTCTGAAAGCTCCAGAGCCACACAAGATATTCAGCATTTGGTCAAAGGTAGGTCAAAGGCAGTCTTAAGACGGTGAGCCACTGGGGTTGGTCGGTACCAACTGAGGGGAATAATGCTCATAGTGATTTTTGTCATGGTATACATGTCTAGAGTGAGAACATATGTGATAGCCTTGCACCAGAGGTAGCTTTATGGGTGCTATCATGCATTTTATTTTATAACACTAGGTGAAAATTACATGGGTCAATATATGAAAACTTAACTTAACTCTCCTATACTATATACCTTGGAGTTCAAACTCCAAAATCCAATCCTCCAGTTCTAAGCAACACAGGGGATTTGTTTTCTTTCCACAACTCCTAAGATATATTAATGACATTGTTCAATATTGAGTGGTTTTCCCCTTTAACTGAATGCACCTTTTACATTGTTTGACTTTCTTTGTCAGTGGAGAGAATACAAGCTTAATTTCGATCCAAACATCTGTTTTTTAGACAGAGAAAATGTACAGGAACACAAACACATTGCTTGATTTCATACTCCAAAATCCAATCCTCCAGTTCTAAGCAACACAGGGGATTTGTTTTCTTTCCACAACTCCAAAGATATATTAATGACATTGTTCAATATTGAGTGGTTTTCCCCTTAACTGAATGCACCTTTTACATTGTTTGACTTTCTTTGTCAGTGGAGAGAATACAAGCTTAATTTTGATCCAAACATGTGTTTTTTAGACAGAGAAAATGTACAGGAACACAAACACATTGCTTGATTTCATATCAATCTAGTTTTGATATCTAACTGAACCTCTGAAGGCATGCTCAGCACACCAGAACAACCATATACTACATTTATTTGAATAACAGCAGCTGATTATTATTATGAAGCATTTGAGTGGCTGAGAAGCCATTCACTTAGTTTTCAATGCTAGTATCATTTTAGGACAACTTAGTTTTTTTTTTTTTTCACAAAAAGGGTTAATATTTTAGATTGATATTAGAGGAAAGAAAAGATGAGTGTTAAAATGTTTTCATTTACTTCTTTCTATAGTTTTAGCCAATTTTTGTTTGATTTCAGTGGTTGGCGGCATGCGTGCAAGTGGCTAATTATTTCTTTTTAGACACAATGAGTCGACAAATTCTTTGGGCTTTATTCCCACTAAAGAGCGACGTGACTCCATGTCGTGGGGGGGGGGGGTCCAATTCATTCTCTATGGAGGTCACATGGCTTCATGTCGCCTCTTGGCTTGAATCTTCTTGTCTCTTGGCCAAGAGTTTTGCAAGAGACAAAAAACCATGTGACCTCCATAGAGAATGAATTGGACCCACCCTCATTCTCAAACGACACGGAGACGATGTATATCATTAATGTGTGTAGGAAGCCTTAGCAACTCTACTTGCCACCAGAACTCACACCTAACCTTGAAAGAAAACCATGTGGTGCATGTAGGGGGCTTATTGTGTCAAAAGACTTAGTTGCCCCCAACCACTGAAATCAAACTTGCTAAATTGGCTAAAACGATAGAAAGAAGTAAATGAGAAAATTCTAACGCTCATTGTTTTTTCTCTAGTTACAATCTAAAATATGAACCCTTCTTGTAAAAAGACAAAGTTGTCCCTTAAGACAGGTTGGTGTCCGCTGGGTTCAATGACGTTTGCGATGTTTGTTCATCAGGTGTCTTTTTGGGGGACTTAAAAGAAGGCTGTGAGACACCAACACCATTCCAGAATGAAGAGCTGCTGGGCTGCTGCGCTGCTTCTACTGCTCTGTCTGTGTGAGGCTGCTGGGGCTCAGGGTGGACCAGGCAGCCAAGCTGACCTCTGGACTGAGATGAAGGAGCTTCGGGACACCGTGGTGGAACTGAAGGAGCTGGTGGTGGAGCAGAGAGGGAAGGCATTGGAGGGAGAAGTCAAAGAGCTCAGAGTTACGGTGGCGCAACAACAGGTGCAGCTGAAGAACATGGAGGCCAGAGCGACAGCCAGTGAGAGAGAAGCCAAGCAGCAGAAGGACTTAATGAAAGGTAAGGATGGTCCAGATGGAGCTTTAGGAACAGTACAGGCTGAAATGTTTCATATAGCAGTTAAACGGGGATAGTTCTAAGGGGAATAATCCATGAATTCAAGTCTCCATGGGGAGAGTTATCGATTAAAAAGTCATTTTGGAGGTGAACTCTCCCCATTCATTTATTATCTGATTTATTTCTTTCAGAAATGGCTACCAAATTGAGTTCCTGTCAGACCAGAATGGCTGCCACTGAGGGCATGGTCACAGACTACCAGACCAGACTAACTTCCACTGAGGTCAAGGTTACAAACCATCAAACCAAACTAACTGCCACTGAGAACCAGGCTACAGACCTCCAGACCTCACTAACTGCAACCCAGAACCAGGTTAAAGACCATCAGACCAGGCTGGTTACTACGGAGGGCCAGGTTACAGACTTGGAGAAAGAAAGTAAAGGTAATTTGAAGCTGATGTTCAGTGGATGCAGGCTGGAAAGAGCAGTGCTGAAACATGACTTAACCCATTAAAACCAGGAAATCATCTGTGTCATTTTTAGTAGGCAATACAGTGTCATAATCATTATAACCACATTTTATACGTTGGCTATTTCTTTTCAAACCGATTTCAAATGTGTATTTGTATTAGTATTAACATGACAATGGCTTCCATTATAGCAAGTACATTTTTCAGGAATTAAAAACCTGAATTAGCTTGGATTTCATCGATGATGTCACTGGTGGGCAGGTTTCTGAACTGTCCACAGCGCTCCTCTGAGATGTGTGTGTGTGTGCCCCAATGATATGAAGATGGGTTGGAAGTGGTGCTTTAAGTTTGAATTACTTCAGATGAGCTCAGAGAATAGACGTGTTGATGATGTAATTTGTTGTATTGATCATATAAAGAGTATTTATGACTTAATATTATTAATGCTAATATTGTGTTGATTTCAGCTCATGTTATTCTGCTGTCTACCATTGAAAGACGTCTCAATGCCACTGACACCCGCCTGAATGCTACTGACAAACAAGTGCAGGCACTGAGGAGTAAGTACAGTATATTTATTAAACATGATGTTCTAAAATGAAGACTGATTACTGAACATTGCAATTATTCTCCCAACATTTATTTGAAACTAGTAATGAATAGTAGTGAATTTAAGATCAGACTCCATAGTTAAACAGAACCCCGTCCCAAATCTCCGGCAAACATTGATAGTAAAATGGCAGTTCTACAAGCTTGCAATGTGACGTGTTGTGAGCTTGTAGATCTGCTGTTTTTGGCAGAGATTTGATGTCGAGGGAAACACTAGTGTTGTTTATTAAGAATATAATTATACAGTAAGGTGTAAGGTTTAAGTGGATATTATAATGGCAGACCTGCCAACCCTGGCAAATTTTTTTTGAGTACTCATGCGCGGGCACTTCGTGCCCGCGCAGCGCCCGCGCAGCGCCCGCGTTGCAATTTTTGTTGTTTTCCCGCACAAAACAGCGTATATTTTGGGGGGTTCCATGCACCTTTTTGGGTGGGACCTTTACAGTTATGTTAACAAAATTTCACACCAGAAATGTAGCACATTGCATGTCTTGACTTACACTAATAGGAGGAGGCAAGATGTTAGAACAACCTTTTAAATAAAAATGCCATTTGGTCAGGAGAAAAAGTAGGCTAGTATTACCAGGCAATACAGTAATGTTGCTTTGGCAATATTGTTGACAAATCTTTAATAAAATATACTAACTGCACTTGCTCAGAGTTAGTTAACAATAGACTAGCAAAACAGTCTCACCAGTGACTTAATGAATGAACATACATCAACATAATCATGTTATTCAAATAGCAAAATAGCTTTACATTGTCAGGTAGGCTATTTACCTTTAAATATTTACCTGTGTCTTTGTTAAACATTGTTCATTGAGCAGCCTAAATAAAACCACCTTTCTGTGCATGATTTGCATTAAGTTGAAAGTATTCAACTCATGTAGGTTTCTATTCCATCCATTAATTGATATATAGGCCTACATTGTGTATAGATCACATACAGCCTAGTCTGTATATTCATTCATATAGGCTGTAGGCTACTCATTGTTGATACTGATAGACCATTAATGTCATTCATATATTCACAGGTGATAAATGTGTTCACTGTTAATGTTTTTGACAATACACATAGGCCTAATTCATTCATTCATTCATACTCGATGGGTCACACGTTTTGACATTTTCCGACTGGTTGCTCGCTGCAAAACCGTCGTATGACGAAGTATAACTCCAGGCGGACCGGAGCAGCTCGTTGTTTCGTTTCACCAGCGTCGCCAGATAGGGTTAGGTTAGGCATAGTACAAGATTTCACCAATTCTCACCATCGTGGCTGCTATGACATGTGAATTCACCTCAGAGGAGGGTTTTAAAAGTTTATTACCTGTTAGACTCGTTGGCAGCACTACAGGGCGAACAGTCGCTGTGCATCGACTCGCGCGGCGCAACACCACGGCCCTTCTCCGTATCATCTTCTTTATACATTAATCTGATTAATATCGCCGTTATGTATCCGATCGATAACTCGTCTGCGTCGCTGTGAGATGCGTGCATGCTGAACTAAACCAAAACCTTCTTCTATAACTCTATTACCAAAACAAACAGTCCGCCAATCATTCTTCTTCTGTCGATAAAACGAGCATCGCTTCCGTTCTAGTGCTCCCCAGCGCCATGCGCCCCATTCACACACCATTCATGTGGTGCCTGGGAGGAACTACACGGCATGGAGCAAAAATGTTTGCCTCACTTTACCATCACCCGATAATGCGTAGCCGTTAGAGGAGTTTGCGTACCTGCGTACAGAGACTAAAAATGCGTGCTTACTACGCAAAATGCGTATGGGTTGGCAGGTCTGTAATGGATTGTAGTATTAATGATAAACAATTAATGGTATAATGTATGTTTTTATTAATATTCTAACCAATGTGAAAATGTTATGTGTTTACAGACAAACCAAAGGTGGCCTTTTCAGCTGGTTTGGGTCGACACTTTTCACCATCTAGTACCAGCACTGTAGTCTACAGGAATGTCATCACGAACATCGGCAAGGCATACGATCCATCTACAGGTGGGTTATGATTAATTCACTTTAATGATCTTTATAGAATCAATTAGTTTCATCAACTTACATCTATCAGACAGGTAAATATGACAGTAATGTACATAAACCTTCAAAGTGCGTTACCTATTTAAACCAATAGACAGGATAAGGTGAGAAAAGTTTAATGCAGGAGTCTTCAACGTTTTGAGAGATCAAGCAGGGACCCCCCACAACCTGTTAATAGATTCCATATAGTTTTATCTTTTGACAACACAATCATCAGTTTATTTTGGATTCATGTCAATTTATGTTTTCAGATATTTAACCACTTGAACTGTGAATAATTATACAACTTGAGATTTCACTCTTTACTTAGTCTGCTCTTTTTCACGTCTACACAAAAGCTCTAGCCGAAAATAGACAATCTACAAGCTCACAACACCTTGTGCTGCGAGGCGTAAGCTTGTAGATCGGCTATTTTCGACTAAAGTTCTCTGAATATGGACACTATAGGGTTCTAGTGGTTAATATAAAAGGAGAAAAAAGTTTCTATCACACACAGATTTGGAGGACCCCCTAGGGGTCCTGGACCCCCTGTTGAAGACTCCTGGTTTAATGCCATTGGTTTCAATTAACAATGATGATAATGTTCACAATGATATAAATCAGTGGTTCTCAAACATTTTAATATCAAGGACCTCCACATTGACCCTGGACCCCATCTGAAAATCTACAAGTTCACAATGTGTTTTGAGCTTGTCGATCTATTTCTAATAGTCTATCAGGGGTCTTCAACAGGGGGTCCGCGACCCCCAGGGGGTCCGCGGAGGTACTGCAGGGGGTCCGCGAAATTATTGGTAAAAAAAAAAAAAAAAAAAAAAAAAGATTTCAAAAAATGTTTTTTTTCTTTTTACATTTATGTAAAAAAATAAATCATGATTCTATCCATTTTGAATAGCTTGAATACATGATTACTATGCAATTGACAGATTGTTGATATTATTGACAATGGTTCTCAGTTAATAAGTAGTATGTTTAGAAATGGTAGTGGTACGGCCCACCCTGCTCGCTGTAACTTGTACATGTTTAAAATAAAAAATATGTCGTAGCCCCGACCCCCCCACCCTACGAGGTGGTAGGGGGTCCCTGCTCCATCTCCCCATCAGTTTGGGGGTCCCCGGCCTGAAAACGTTGAAGACCCTTCTAATTATAGAATGAGTTTAAGGTATTTAAACTGATCTTGATGCTTTATGAAACATGTTGCTGGGGACCCTGGAACCTCCTCCAGGACCCTGGGAGGTCCTCGGACCCCACATTGAGAACCTGTTTTAAAATCATGTTTTGTGTGTTCTCTCTCAGGTATCTTCTCAGCACCATCAGGAGGAGTTTATCACTTCACATTTACTGCAGCTCACGTCAAGTCATCAAGTTATACACGTATCTATATGTATAAAAATAAACAGAGACTCATTTATAATAAGGCATACACTTATGGTGGTCATTGGGAATCTGTATCTAATGGAGTGATCTTAGAGCTGCAGAAGGGAGACAGAGTTTACATGAAGTTACTTGGTGGGTCCAAGCTCCATGATAACGGAAAAAAATACAACCAGAACATGTTCAGTGGTTTCCTGCTCTATCCTATGTAAGGACACTTATTTAGGATGGTTCAGGTTAAAGGGGGGTCAAACATCAAACATTGAAACCATGAACAAAGCATTGTTTAAATGTCTTGACCTTAATGTGTGACTGTACTGTGATCTTTGTTGGAATAATAAAGCATTGTTATCCTTTTGACCTTAACGTGTGACTGTACCTCTGTGCTGTTTACATTTAAAGTATTAAATCAAAGGTCTTCTACAGGGGGTCTAGGGGGTCCTCCAAATCTCCCAATCCTTTTTATATTAAGAACTTGAACCCTAGTGTCCATATTTGAAAACTGGGGTCAAAAATAGCAGATCTACAAGCTCACAACGCCTCGCGCTGCAAGGCATTGTGAGCTTGTAGATCGGCTATTTTACGGCAAAGGTTTGGAAAAAGAACAGACTTAAGTGATTAGGTAATGACGGCTCAAGTGGTTAAATATCTGAAAACCCAAATTGACATGAATCCAAAATACACTGATTGTGCTGTCAAACAATGAAACTATATGGAATCTATGAACAGGTTGTGGGGGTCCCTGCTTCATCTCTCTAAAGGGTCCTTGGCCTGAAAACATTGAAGACCCCTGTATTAAATACATGTTTAATTGACTATCAGCCTTGACCCATTCAGACCGGGTATGCATTATTTTATGCTTTAACTATTAAAACATAGCAGATCTACAAGCTCACAGTGCGGCACCGAGTGCCACACTGCAAGCTTGTAGATCTGCAATTTTTTTTAAATCGTGAACATTTGTGCCAGTCTTTGAATTTATTTATTGACCTGATTCTATAAATGTCTAATTCCTAGTATAGGTTTCTAAAAAAAAAACTGTTTCTATGTCTGTGGTGCTCAAACTTTTTCATGTCAAGGACCACACACACACACACACACACACACACACACACACACACACACACACACACACACACACACACACACACACACACACACACACACCTCAAGATATTTAGTTCCAGGGACTAGGGGTGTGCAATATAATCGATATGGCAATACATCACAATAGTTTATTTGCCAATACTGTATCGATACTTCAGGCCGTAGTATCGCAATACTTTGAGGAAAATAAAATATGTTCCCATGCAAACCAATGGTAGAAGTCTGGTCATGCCTCTAGATGTCGCTGTACTATACACCAACACGGAGCTTTGTCATCAGCGCGTCATAGCTGGGGGCGGAGTCGAGCGTGGGGGAAAAAAGTCACCGACCCCCATTAGTAGAATGGGTATTTCCGTGTTTTCAAAGACGATTTTTTAATAGTATAGCGATGTTTTAATTAATTGCAATGTCTTACATTGATTCCTTGGTTGCCAATGGACAAAAAATGATGCATTTAAAATTAAACAGCTTTGGGATTAAATATTGTCTGATATTATTAAGGACAGGTCGCATCATCAAAGACCATGGGTTATCTAGACTATCCGTCTGGTATTAGACACTGTTACATTTTTTTTATGATAAATTAAACTTATCGTATCAAAAAACGAAAAGCATTAATTAATCAATGATGGTTAGAGAGCACATTAAATGAATTCCAGTTGTCTACAGCCATTAACAGCTTGTTATCATGCAAGGATATACACACTGTCACAACGCAACGCAACACAACACAATCCTATCCTAAATAGTTTCAAACCTGCAGAAAATACTTTTAAACTGGCGTCGATCCTGCCATGTATTCAAAGATCAGGTCTCTATCCTACTTGAACTCACTACGATATGTTCTATAAACAACATTGACGACTTAATGACTGTTGTTTTTTGATATTAGAGTAAGTTTAATTGATCATATATTGTAATTGTGTCTCTACCAGGTGATTAAAGACATAATGTAAACAGGTTTTGTAGCATAGAGGGAAGAGGGGGACCACGGGTGCTTATATTGTGCAACTCTGACACATGCACGGGGGATAATCTGAGTCTGATTATAAACCACTTAATTACATTGATTCCTTACTGTAAATGGACAAAAAACTATCTGCAGTAGCATCGGGATTAATTGTTGTCCTTATAGGACTGGTCGGATCAATGCCATGGTTATCTGACTGATTTAATCACCTGGTAAGAGACACACTTTCACATTTTCATGAACATGATCAATTACACTAATCACAATATCAAAAAACAAAGGCCATTAATTCAGCAATGATGTTCATGGAACACGTACGGGAAGGACACAGGAGGAGGATGCCATTGTAAGTGGCAATGGGAATGGATTTAGACCATATTCACGTTTCAAATCTATTGACGACTAATGGGCCTGGCTGTTGGATTTATATTGTGGCACGTTTAATTGATCATATCTCATATTAATATTAGTGTCTCTACCAGGATTGAAATGAACACTGCATGTGCAAACATGTTTTTTTTTGTAACACAGGGAGTAGAGTAGATGGAGAGAAAAACAGATCTCCGATCTCATCTCATGCTTGTGTAACTTGGATAGCCTACAGAAACGACAGATCTCCATCTCAGTCAGTGCTTGTGTAATGTGCGGGGAATATATTAACCCTTAAGTTCTGTTCAGATTCACTACACCTTCGTTCTGTTCGGGTCATTTTGACCCGGTGGATATTTGGTTTAAAAAAAACAACACTAATATACATTTTAACTTAACAAATCATCATGATACATTGACTTTTACTCAATACCAAACAATTCATATGATATATTTGGTAAATGTTTGCATTTCTGCTTTGCTCTATCACATTAAACACTGAAAGAGCTAGGCGTTTTTACTGATTTAGCTGAAATCAATGTAAAAAAAACTACTTCATTTAATACTGGGCAATATTGCTCATGCTTATAGGAAGGGGGGGGAGGGTTCGGAATGGGGCTTCGGAAGGGGGGTGTTAGAAGTGGGGGTGACTGTGTGTCTGTGTTTTGGCATAATACTGTGTATTTCTGTGCTTCCGGGTCAAAATGACCCGAACAGCACTTAAGGTTCAAAAAATATGAGGGGGGTGTAGCATGGGTGTAGTGCAAAAATATTTTTTTTACATGTTCATCTCAGAAGAATCTTTAAGGCCAGTGAGTTTCAGGTGGAAACATTTTTAACTTCTACCTTTTTTTTCCAAATGAAAATGTAAAACGGGTCAAAATGACCCGAACAGCACTTAAGGGTTAATCTGACTCTGATTACAAACCACTTGAACTCCGACTTCTATATCCTATATGCCACTGGGAGCAGGGGCGTACCCAGGAATGAGGGTCAGGATAGGCGAAATGCCAGCCGAAATGCCAACGAGGTGCCCCCCCCCCCCCCCCCCCATCGAGAAGCCCACCCCCCAGGGGGGGGTCGCGCCCACATTTTACATTTTAAATACGTTAAAGCGAATAAATAAATAAAAACACTATTCAAGTATATTCAATGTATGGATGTTTATTCTCAAAAAGCCCAGCATTACAAACAAGGCAAACATTATGCCCAAATAGTGACACGTTTCAATTTGCTATTACAACACAACTCAATTAGTTCAAAGTAAACATGTGTCCCTTAAAATATGCCTACATGTCTCAAAACAGGAGACGGCGGGACTTGAGCTTGAAAATATCGATAACTTCATCGTAATTCAGACCATCAGTTGCTAAGAATACACTATAGACGTCATGAAACCATAAGAGTCGGGTTGGAACCTGGTATTCAACTCATTAAGTTGACAGTCTACGATCTGGTTTAACATGATGCGTAAATCCTTTTCACATTGGACTCTTGATTGTTTTCCCAGGGTAGTGGTAATGATACTATCCTTGAATTTAGAGGGAACAAAGCATTGTCGAGCTGTAACTGCATATCTATCCCACTTTACAATGGCATGTTCGGCACATAAAGCATTTGTTTCGGTCAGGATGCTTTTATATCCTTTCAAGCTATTTTCATCACACCTAATCGCTGACAGCTGTCTTTTGAGACCATCAATTAAATCTATAGCGTCTGGTACAGTAGTCTTTTTAGACTGCAGGCCATTGGTTGCTGCATCAGAAAGAGAAAACGGGTTTTTAAAGAGAACGAGAAGGAAAACAAACTTCCTTGTTTGTATCCTAGTTAACAATGCATTTGCTTCTTCACATGATGGACCTAGATTCGTGACATAATTAGTCAAAAGGTCTAGTATAACGTCATAAAGTTCGTGCACTTTAGTAACAGCATTAGCTCTTGAACTCCACCTTGTGTCACAACCACGTTCAAGTTCAAGGGGTCTCTTGTGTGGGCTGCTGGACTCTGGAAAGCAGGCTGCTTCGGTCCCCGCTGCTGTCGGTGAGTTGCTGCCGCTTGAGCCTGGTTCTGTGTCCAGGAAGCAGGCCACCTCGGCCCGTGCTGTCGGTGAGTTGCGTGCGGCGGCAGGCAGGTCTTCAGAAGGCGGCTTGCTTTTGCTGGCGGCGGTGAACTGGAGCGTCTTCTGGGTGAACTTCTTCTTAGCTGGTGGTCTCATGTTGGAGTTCAGTCAGTAATGAATCAAGGCTAGTCTGAGAGCCTGTTCTATACAGTAGCCCACCTTTCAGCCAGGTAGAGGTGATAATGGCCCAAAATCCCCTCCCCTGCCCTGTAACACCATTATAACAAAAGACGCACAGGAACAAAAGGCGAGGAAAAGGCGAGCAGAATTCAATTTACATCCCAATGAACTGGCTGGCTGCCTTCCCCAGCGAGTGGGAAAGGGGGGTTGAGAGACATTCTTTAAATTAGCAGGGCTTTTTGGGTGCTTGGGGGTGCTTTGGGGGCTATATTTAACATTTTCTACAGAATAAATGTAAGGCGACCGCCTTTTCGCCTTAATGAGCCGTCCGCGCCTGACTGGGAGAACATAACCGGGGTCCAACCTATGTGCGAGCTTGTTGATTTTTGGCACGGCATAGATTGGCAAAAATAGATTTTGTGTAGTACACTGAATATGTGGTCAACGTATAAAGAGTAAAATTGGGTCCCGTTTTATTCCAGAGGTTTTGATGACATGATGAGGCAGGAGTAGTAGTTTAGACGAGGTGGCGAGGTACAGTAGCTCCGAATCATTCAGGCTCCACAACTCTTTAACAAACATCCCGTCATTAAGCGCGAGCCTTCAGAGGAACATCAGTTGTATTCCTCAGCAACATGTAGTGTTAGTTAATACAGTGATCAGAGTGTTATAATAGCGGTTGACCACCCGTTCAGTAAGTCCACACGTGCTAAGAAGTCATCATCACAGCTTTGTGTCACATTGAATCAACCGTCTATGTGAAACTGGCGAATATAAGCTAGCGAATATAAGGATTTCTTTTCAGAATAAGAGTATCCGTCAGCCAATTGAAAAATGTTGAAAAACGATAAATTTTCCCATGATATGCACATTCAAAACATAGATTAAGCATTTAAACGAACATATACAATGATAATTATGTTTTTGGGTAAAAATAAAATGTTTTAATAACATAAAAAAATTATAAATCGATAAATGCTGTTCACTGGAATACATAGCCTTTACAAATTGGACTCTGGACAGCAGACGGCTCTTTGTGTTGGCACTTTAGTTTGGACACACGCACGCGTTCGGGGAGACCTCCTCTACCACACTGCACTCTCCGCTAAGCCAGAGAGGTGTAAAATAAAGTGCTGTTGGCTTTCCAGTGCAGCCAGACGCACAAATAGTCCCGTTTTCAACCTCTAGTGGGCGCTGGACGGGAAACGGCTCTTTGTGTCGGGACTTTGGACACACGCACGCGTTCGGGGAGACCTCCTCTACCACAATGCACTCTCTGCTAAGCCAGAGAGGTGTAAAATAAAAATTGGCAGGCCGTCCAGTGCAGCCTAAAGCCACAATGCACTCTCCAGAGAGTGCAGTGTGGTAGAGGAGGTCTCCCCGAACGCGTGCGTGTGTCCAAAGTGCCGAAACAAACAACCCTAACCCTAACCCTAACCCAGCTAACAATTTTCCCGATATTTCTGACGTGAGAACGTCGTCACGCCGCCTCGCGATCGCCATTAGCGTGTCGTTCGCCAGGCGTGTTACGCTGCGCTGACGTCACGTCCTTGATCAGCGCACGCCAAGCTTTACGCCAAGCCTCCAAACGACGTCACTCCGGCGGAGCCCGGCGTGCGGCGATAGCGAGCGAATAGCGTGACACCGTCGTATAGCAACATCATTATGCCCCCCCCCATATTGTGTACCCTCCTCCCCTCCCTTCACCCATACAGTATTTATACAATCAGTTGAGGCACAGACATTAACTTCGTTTTCTTCTTTTTTATTTAAATGTACACAAGCAACAAGCAATCACAATTATGTACAAGGCAGGATGATATATCAGTTGTACTGATGTAAATCTCTTTTGTTCTTTTGTTTACAAGTGCTTTACTGCATAGTACTGTGTACTGTCTGTCATTCAATTTAATGAGTTAGAGCAGTGGTCCTCAACCTTTTTTGGCCATGACCCCCAAAATAATCATATTTTAACTGGGGACCCCCTACCCTGACGAGCACTAAGAGTTGAGACATTACATTTTGTAGAACATAGTTCTATTGTGAAAATAGCAGATCTACATGCTCACAATCTGCATGCTCACAAGCATGTAGATCGGCTATTTTCACAATTTCTGCCTCTAATTTTGACAATTTGGCCCATGTTTAATTTGTCATTTTAAATTAAAAAGTCCTTCAATTGTCACTTTAGAAATGTGCAGATACCCTATGCAGTGTTGAGTGAGAAAACAATGTTGCACATTAAGGGAACCAGAGAGAACCACTGAGTTAGAGAATGATATCAATGAAAATAAGCCCTTGCAAAACCTCCAATAAAAACTTCAAGCAATCACTACACAAAGGTTGCCATCTTTATATCATTGACAACAAACCTGCCTGAAAAGAATTTAAACAAAGTATGGGTGGGTTAACAGTACATTTTGATATCCTAAACTAAAGGCTCTGCTATATATTATTTTGGGAAAGGTTAATCATTTATCCTGTATGCTAAAAACAGAAAGGTGTAAACATAGCCAATATCCAAGCTCAATACACATGTAACTTTTCTATAATAGTTTAAACTGTACTGTGGCACTGAAGAGGTACAACATATAATAACATTATAACCACATGTATATCGGAGGACATTGTAAACATTAAAAGTATTTAGTCTTTCTATAGACAGATTCTGTGCATGCTGTCAACCCTAAACATGAATTACAGTACCATCAGAGCTGGCATTGGACAGAATTGGAACCAAATTCCCATCATCAGTTTGTTTCATGAAGGGTATGTAAAATTAATTCAAATAGAAAAGTTAAACTGATCCACTTAACAGTCAAAAAAGCAGGGTCCATTTTACACTCAGAGAGTTACAGACCTGTAAAGGTACATTTGGTTTCATTAGTACACTCTGAGTTACAGACTTGTAAGGGTCAATTTGGTTCCATTTGTACACTCTCAGAGTTACAGACATGTTACGGTCCATCCAGAAGTAGTGAAAATAGCCCATCTGCAGAGCTTGTAGGTCTTCTGTTTGGGTAAAATATTTAATAAAAATAGAGTATTTGGGCTTGGTGGTGGAATTTTACACTCTCATACTCAACACATTTAAAAAATAAATTGAAAAGCAAAAATGGCCAGATGGGGAACATTAGACAAGACATTTTAAGGCTACAGATAGAGGTTTACCTACACACAGAGATGATTTGTGGTCTGCCAGTGTAAATGGAACCAAATGAACCCTAAGGGTCCCTGTAATCTGCTTTGAGAACCACTGGCTATCTTTACATGTGCAGGTCGGATATAAATACACACATAAATAGAGAATCATTAATAAAATAAGCAGCCTTTTTGTCTGCTGACAAAAAAACAAAAACAAAACAACAACAAAGGGATGGCTCCTAGTGCTTGATGCAAACATTGCTAACATTAGCCCATTAGCCACACACACACACACACACACACACACACACACACACACACACACACACACACACACACACACACTCTCTCTCTCTCTCTCACAAAATATATATATATACAAAGCGTAGATCTGTTTACCAATCTATCAAACAAACATTAGTATGTTATGACTGAGTGGGTATGATTTCAAGCACTGCACCACGACGCAATAATACCGCAAATGAAAATAAGAGAATGTTTACGACGAGGCTACCATGCTATGTAGCTAACAAGCTACAAATAGTAAGGCAAACAAAGGAAGGTCTCACACGGACATTTAGACTTTACTACACAGACCACACTTCCCCCATACACTCACCGTTTCAAATGAATTACATTTCCAGGAGTAGAAGAATTAAGTATAAAATTCAACATGTATCTCTCCAATGCATGGTCCTGTGGTCCCGTACTCACGTTTTCTCTTTGTTCCGAGAAAAGATACGACACGGAAAGGCACCGAAGCATAGCACGGTGACCACTTCCTGTCTGTGGATTCCGTGATGAATAAAAAAGTTGTAAACATTAAAACCCTACAAAATACAATTTGACAATGCAAGCCTAATGAATAAATAAAATAGCAACAGCACAATAATGAAAAAATAAAATAAAATAAGGAAAAACATAAATAAATAAAAATAAAATAACTTTATTTAGAAGACAGTTTTCATTGGAATTGAATCAGTATTCTTACCGAAGTCATCTTGTTTTGTTTGAAACAGTAAATAACACCAATATAATAATATTGGCATAATAATGGCAAAAAATAAAGAAATTACAAAAGTGCTGTACAATGAGAGAGAGAAATATCCTATGGCTTTAAGGGTGGCGTTACGTGAGGACGTGAGGAGGTCGTTACACTATTGCATACACAATGATAATTATGTTTTTGGGTAAAAATAAAATGTTTTAATAACATAAAAAAATAATAAATCGATAAATGCTGTTCACTGGAGTACATAGCCTTTACTAATTGGACTCTGGACAGGAGACGGCTCTTTGTGTTGGCACTTTGGACACGCGCACGCGTTCGGGGAGACCTCCTCTACCACACCGCACTCTCCGCTAAGCCAGAGAGGTGTAAAATAAAGTGCTGTTGGCTTTCCAGTGCAGCCAGACGCACAAATAGTCCCGTTTTCAACCTCTAGTGGGCGCTGGACGGGAAACGGCTCTTTGTGTCGGGACTTTGGACACACGCACGCGTTCGGGGAGACCTCCTCTACCACAATGCACTCTCTGCTAAGCCAGAGAGGTGTAAAATAAAAATTGGCAGGCCGTCCAGTGCAGCCTAAAGCCACAATGCACTCTCCAGAGAGTGCAGTGTGGTAGAGGAGGTCTCCCCGAACGCGTGCGTGTGTCCAAAGTGCCGAAACAAAGAGCCGCTTCCCGTCCAGCGCCCACTAGAGGCTGATAACTGCACTATTTGTGCGTCTGGCTGCACTGGACGGCCTGCCATTTTTTTTTTACACCTCTCTGGCTTAGCGGAGAGTGCAGTGTGGTAGAGGAGGTCTCCCCGAACGTGTGCATGTGTCCAAAGTGCCGACACAAAGAGACGTTTCCCATCCAGCGCCCACTAGAGGCTGATAACTGCACTACTTGTGCATCTGGCTGCACTGGACGGCCTGCCAATTTTTATTTTACACCTCTCTGGCTTAGCGGTGAGTACGGTGTGGTAGAGGAGGTCTCCCCGAACGCGTGCATGTGTCCAAAGTGCCGACACAAAGAGCCGTCTCCTGTCCAGAGTCCAATTTGTAAAGGCACACTCCAGTGAACAAACATGTATCCATTTATTATTTTTTGTAATGTTATTAAAACTTTTTTTTACCCCGAAACATAATTAGCATTGAGTTCGTTTATGGCTTAACAACAAAGATTTTGCCTATTTCATTCATTCCTTAATTATGTGTGAATCAATGTAGGCCTATACACAATTCATCATACCATTAACGCATGTGAGCTTGTAGATCTGCTATTTTCAGAGCGCAACCTATGGTGTATGTATGTTGTTAAATAATACCTACGCTTTGAATTCATTATTCGTATTGTTTCTCACCTGCACAATCTACTATTATTAATTGGAGCAAATTTTGTTGTTTTATCATTCTTTATTTGCTTTAATATTAAATTACTTTTCCACACAAAAATTAACACAATATCCAGATAAAGTGCAAAACAGGATCAGAAACGCATTGTGGTCAGAAGTTATGGAAAATGTGCCAATTTACTGGGGATCAATAGCCAGTTTAAATCGGTAAAAAAACATGTTAGGGCACTTTGAAGTACACCAGTATAAGAAATGTAAAAATACATACATCGTAAATGTATTATTTATAATAAATATACGCTCAAAAACCATATGCCACAACATAAACATCAAAACGGACGCCGCTCTCATTTCTGACAAAGGAGAAGTGGCTACCCATCTTAACAAAACCTTTACCACCACAGCCCGTTCACTGGTCGAAAGACTGGTCGCCCCATCTGGGCGGTATGGTGAAGAATTTGTTAAAAAATTCTACAAAAAACTGGGCGTCAGAAAAGACAGCTTTAAACTTTCCACAGTGACAACTGATGAAGTGTTTAAAAAAAATTGAGCGCCCTACCTCAGCACAAGGCCACTGGCCTTGATAAAATCCCAGCTAGATTTCTCAGAGATTCAGCCGCCACCATTGCTCCAATCATTACCCACATAATTAACCTTTCCATCGAACAGGGTCATGTCCCCCAGGACTTCAAACTAGCAAAAGTAACCCCCCTGCACAAAAAAGGTAGCAAACTAGACCCTGGAAACTACCGCCCCGTTTCCATTCTTAGCTCCATATCCAAAGTCATGGAGAAAATAATCTACGAACAGATTGCAAGTTATCTCGATGAGAATAATCTGATTTACGAGTTCCAATCTGGTTTCAGAAAATCCCATTCCACTGACACATGCCTTCTCTATTTGACTGACCAAATCAAACGCGAAGTGGATCAGGGCAAATATAGTGGCATGGTCATGATGGACCTCCAGAAGGCATTTGACACCGTGGATCATGCTATTCTGATTGAGAAACTAAAAGCCATCGGTCTTGACAGTGCAGCAGTGAGCTGGATGCAATCTTACCTGGTGGGGAGGGAACAGGTGGTGGAGATTAACGGTACCCTGTCCCCCCCCCTCCCAGTAAGCTGTGGAGTTCCTCAAGGTAGCATACTGGGACCTCTGTTGTTCCTAATATACGTGAACGACATGGCATCTGCTTGCGACTGCAACCTGTTCCTGTTCGCGGATGACTCGGCTCTCCTAGTCTCGGGCAAGGACCACTTGCAGGTTGAAAAGACACTTAACTCTGAACTGAGTAAGATCTGCACATGGCTTAACGACAACAAATTATCAATTCACCTGGGCAAAACCGAGTCCATCCTCTTTGGATCAAATCATAACCTCAAAAAGGTAGAGAACTTCACAATCAAAGTGGGTGACAAGGTCATAACACGAAAAAACGAAATCTCTTACTTAGGATGTATCCTTGAAGCTAATCTTTCCAGCGAAAAGATGACTTCAAAAGTAATACAAAAAATCAACCAACGAACTTGTTTCCTACAGAGGATCGCCCCAATGGTCAACTTCAACACACTGAAGACCATAGCTGGTGCAATAATCCAGCCCCTCTTTGACTATGGAGTCCACGTATGGTATCGTGACGCCCCACAAGCCCTAAAAACTAAACTCCAAACAGCCCAAAATAAACTAATTAGGGTCCTGCTTAACCTTCCCAATCAGACTCACCTCACCGCTACTCACCAGTTAAGAGTGGGGTGGCTCAGAGTAGATGACAGAGTACAGCAACTTGCAATGGGCCTGGTGTACAAGATACACTACACCACTATGATACCCAAGTACCTGTCAAAATACTTTATAAACGTTAAGGATGTCCATAATTACAACACCAGAGGCAGTGCCACAGATCACGTTCAACCCAGAGTCAACTCAAAGAAAGGGTCGAACTCGTTCTTCTGCTACACCACAAAAATGTGGAATGCCTTACCGAAGGCCATAAAGGAGTGTGGATCACTAGCATCCTTTAAAATTGCCCTAAAAAACCACTTACAGGCAGCAGCCGTTCACAACTGGTAAAAACCTAGCCCAACCCTACCCTCCCTGCCCCTTCCTTGTATATACTGTACATACTGATTGTTTAGACTTACTGTTACCTGCCCCTTCCTTGTATATATTGTATATACTGTACTTACTGATTGTATAGACCTACTGTTTTCTTTTTTTTCTTTACATATCTACTGCATAGTACTGTGTTCTATTTGTCTGTCATTCAATGTTATATGAGATACTTTAATGGTTTCCTGTTGAAATAAGCTTAGTCTTTTCATGGATCTCCTTTTAGTAGACCTTGTACCAGTGAACTGTACCGTCATGAATCTGTACATTTTCCTATGCAAACTTCTAATAAAGCCTTCAATCAATCAATCAAAACTCTTTACAAACCTTAATTACCGAGATCTTATTTTGAAGGTCTTCGGCTACTCTAACACCGGAAGTCCTATATTCGCCAATTTCACACTGCTGCGTCAACCTGGATGTAAATATCCGGTTTGAGTTTTGTAAGAGCTGCAACAACTCGCTAGCGTCATCTAGCGGACAGGAGATCTATAGCGCTTTATTTATGACTTGGTACCCAACCCAATAACAAAGGCAATTTATCTGATCAGCAGAACACTACACAGCATGGAAGTATGCACAAAGAAGCATTAATACAAATCCAAAGTTAATTGAAGTCAGTATGTTGTGTGAAATGTAATATAAAGTTGTGCAACTAGACAGCTATCAAACGAGACAAGGGGCTGTTTTTTTGATTGATTGAAGACTTTATTAGAAGTTTGCATAGGAAAAGGTACAGTTTCATGACGGTACAGTTCACTGGTACAAGGTCTACTAAAAGGAGATCCATGAAAAGACTAAGCTTATTTCCACAGGAAACCATTTAAGTATCTCATATAACATTGAATGGCAGACGAATAGAACACAGTAGGCTACTATGCAGTAGATATATGTAAAGAAAAGAAAAATGAGAGAACAAAAAAAAAGAGTCTAAAACAGTAAGTAAGTAAGTATATACAAAGAAGGGGCAGGGGAGGGTAGGGTTGGGCTAGGTTAGTTTTTTTTACCAGTTGCGAACGGCTGCTGCCTGTAAGTGGTTTTTCAGGGCAATTTTAAAGGATGCTAGTGATCCACACTCCTTTATGGCCTTCGGTAAGGCTTTCCACATTTTGGTGGTATAGCAGAAAAAAGAGTTTGACCCTTTGTTGGTTTTGACTCTGGGTTGAAAGTGATCTGTGGCGCTGCCTCTGGTGTTGTAATTATGGACATCCTTAATGTTTATAAATATTTTGACAGGTACTTGGGTATCATGGTGGTGTAGTGTATCTTGTACACCAGGCCCATTGCAAGTTGCTGTACTCTGTCATCTACTCTGAGCCACCCCACTCTTAACTGGTGAGTAGCGGTGAGGTGAGTCTGAAAGGGAAGGTTAAGCAGGACCCTAATTAGTTTATTTTGGGCTGTTTGGAGTTTTGTTTTCAGGGCTTGTGGGGCGTCACGATACCATACGTGGACTCCGTAGTCAAAGAGGGGCTGGATTATTGCACCAGCTATGGTCTTCAGTGTGTTGAAATTGACCATTGGGGCGATCCTCTGTAGGAAACGAGTTTGTTGGTTGATTTTATTTATTACTTTAGAAGTCATCTTTTCACTGGAAAGATTAGCTTCAAGGATACCTACTGTATAAGTAAGAGATTTCGTTTTTTCGTGTTATGACCTTGTCACCCACTTTGATTGTGAAGTTATCGACTTTTTTGAGGTTATGATTTGATCCAAAGAGGATGGACTCAGTTTTTCCCAGGTGAATTGATAATTTGTTGTCATTAAGCCATGTGCAGATCTTACTTAGTTCAGAGTCAAGTGTCTTTTCTGGTGGCTGTGGCTGCAATACCCATCTAACAATGGATCGATTCAGAACAGTCGACATTTTTTAAGCATGTACTTTTCCATTGATCTCCAGCCTAAATACAATATTGCTTAGTAATAAGTAAGTCCTAGCTAGATCTGGGAATCATCATAAACCTGCAATTCGTGCTTTGGTCACACGGTGACAGCAGTGCTATTAAAAACACTCGTTTAGTCCGTCTCAGGAAGGCCTTTCAAAGACCCAGTTCATTTGTCTTTAGGAGGCCCTGTCTGCCCAAACCAAGTGGGTGAAAAGATGCCATGAGATAAACAACGAATGGTGCTTGAAAATGACTAAATAAATAAAATATGCACTTTTCATATTGTAAGACCATTTTAAAGCTCAGTGATGTCATAAGAAAAATATAGACCTATATGTTAACGTTTCCCTGTGTGTAATGAATGAGCCACCATAAAACAAATAAATTTGCAATTTATTGCATTTATTATTTACAAATCAACATGGAAAGCACCAAATCTGGGACTGTTATAATTATTGCAGTACATTTCTCAAAACCACACATCAGAAAGATACGAGGATCATTCAAAGAATTAAATAAAAGTTTGTTTAACCACCTTTAATCCGGCATATTTTGGTCATGTCATTATAAGTGAAAAGGGTTAAACATTCCAAAGATGATCGGCTATTTTCACTGTGCGACACCATCATACGATCAAG
Source organism: Nannobrachium achirus (assembly GCF_963921795.1). Classification (NCBI taxonomy): domain Eukaryota; kingdom Metazoa; phylum Chordata; class Actinopteri; order Myctophiformes; family Myctophidae; genus Nannobrachium; species Nannobrachium achirus. The sequence continues at coordinate 13,942,574 of NC_137828.1, forward strand.
TGTAGGCTACACTTTTAGATTAGATTAGATTAGATTTACGGTAAATGGTTAAGGGGGGGAGGGGTTCAGATTTAGCATCATAAAACATTGGCAATTATTTTTGGAGGTAATAATACCAAGTCATTTTATCTACAATGTTCAACAATACCTGATTAAAGTTAAAAGCTAAAAAAAATACAAGTTTTAGTATTTTTGCTCACCCCTCCCTATTATGAAGGCCTATGACATTTCCCAGTGCAAGAGGACAAATAACTGTATAGAAGTGTAAGAACACATTTTGCCTCACTTTTTCTGCCATAGCATGTTGTGTGCGTGTGGAGGTTTTTCATAGACAAGGCTGGGAGGCCGGAGAATGTGCCTCTGACAACTTAACCTATAGTCTAGTAAATCTAGGGAAAAAATATACTCAGGTTGGACAAAATTGTATTATTTAGTTTTTCAACTGATTCTGACAGGAAATTAGGTCTACTAGCCAGGATAAAAAATCTACCCTGATCTGCTCACTGCAAAAACCCACAGTGGCCAAATCAAGTTGGGCTCCCATCGACTTTCTATACAGGAGGAAAAAAATTGCTTTAAGTAGGATGTGAGGGGTCTAACTAGGGGTTGGACATGATACTGAATCCATTGCAAGCATTTGTTTTGCACAAAAACATTCCTTGGGCTAACAATGGCCCCAGAAAATGATGGTTTAGTGATGAAAAGTGATGAGTCATCACTTTTCCACAGTTTTGTGGACGTTTTATGGGGCCAATGAATGTTTTTGTGCAAAACAAATGCTTGCAATGGATTCAGCATCATGACAAACCCCTAGTTAGACCCCTCACATCCTACTTAAAGCAAAAGAAAAAAAAATCTGGGTATTTTCCTCCTGTATAGAAAGTCGATGGGAGCCCAACTTGATTTGGCCACTGTGGGTATTTGCAGTAGGTAACGCTAGAGATGATTGTCTAGAGGGCGTACAGACCTAGCCTGACACTTCAGTCCGCACATCACCACCCCCTGCTGGTGGGTGGTGTGTAGTGTGGACTGAAGCTGCACACATTTTAATCTATTTCGAAAGCGCCCAAAGAGCGGGCGCATTGAATGGGCCAATCAGGGTTGTATGCTTGGGGCACGTGGTGTGGCTGCTCCGGTCCCAGCCCCCTCCAAACAGAGCTCTTGAGCTCACGTGAGACTCGCTCGTGGACTCTGATTGGTGTCCTCTGCCCACGTGAGAGTCTAGTGGACTCTGATTGGTCCGTGAAAACTGTCATGGCGGAGTCAGACTCGACTCGTATTATTTTAATAAACTATGAAATAGTGCCGTTTCTTCACGTTTTAATACCATTTTGCACTAACGTAAACATGCAGACATAATATGTTATGAGAAATAACGTATTTTTGCAATGTCACGCCACGTCGCCGTCGCGTGTGTGTGTGTGTGTGTATGTGTGTGTGTGTGTGTGTGACGTCAATAGGCTTTAGCCCCCCGCCCGCCGAAATAGAATGTCTGCCCTCAATTTCAGACTCTAATCCCAAAACGAAGTGTGTGATTGAGTCGGACGCTAGCAGTCAGGCAAGTACAGACCATCGGCCACAGATATAAAAAGCTAGATACCTCATCCGCCGCTGCAGTTCATTGGCGCGACTGGTAAAACAAGACGGGCGGAAGTGTGGAACTGTGAAAGGCACTCTGCCCCCTGCAGTGGGAAAGAGGGAGTCCCGTATCTGATTGGCCTACCGAGCATCCCTTTCTATGACGCACAAGGAAGCGTCTACCTTTCTATGTCTATGCCGTCGGCAACATAGGCTACACTACAGGTACACTTCTTGTTGCACTGGTTATGGTTCAACATAATGTCAATAGGCCTGTCTTTCTGTCAACTGTTGCCGTTGGGCAGAAACGTTGAGTATCTCCATATTTCAACTTTTTTGGTTTTGTGAATGAATGCCCTACTTTGTCATACTACTAGAGTGTCGAGCTAAGTAACACAAATAGACGATCTGCAAGCTCACAAGGTCTCCGACTCGCCGTGAGCTTTTAGATCTGCCATTTTTTGATAAAGTGAAAGTGGTTTAGTGCAATGGTTCTCAAAGTGGGGTCCAGGGAAGTGAAGTCCACGTCGCAACTCTGACAGTGTGATAAAACACAAATCCAGAAACGGTTTCAAATTGTAATGGAACTGATTGCTGGTTCCTCAATGTTGGATCCGGTTCCTCCGGTTTGGCATCCCTACCCCACGTGCAGCTAGCCAGGCTTTACACTGTGATCAGACTTCTATAGAGTCCCAGAACCAATTCATTCACCATGTGACAAAAGTGAACATGCAACAGACACGTGTGACAATAAAGAAATAAAATAAAAATGATGTTGTTATTATTATTATTATTATTATTTTGCGCAATTCAGTAATCACCGTGGAATGCCATCTTAGATTTGGCTATACATAATTAAGGCACTGAAAACAGCTTTCTAGTTTGAATAGTAATTGAGATATAGCCATTTTAAGCTGCCATGGTGGAGGATCGAAGCTAGATATTCCTTTCCTTTTTCTTTTCTTTTTCTCTTTTTTTTGTATGCCATTTATTAAGCCATATATAATAATCCATATATATATATATATATATATATATATATATATATATATATATATATATATATATATATATATATATAATCCATTGAAAAACATTTTGTATAAATTTTGCGGGGTGGAACCATACTGACCCATATTGGAGTATTGGAGTATACCAGCCATTTAGGGCAGTGGTTCTCAAAGTGGGTTCCAGGGGGTCCCCAGCCAAATAGTTGATAGTTAACCAAATGGACCCTTGAGGGTCTGTAACTCCTGAGAGTAAAGAAAGGAACAAAATGAACCCTTATGGTCCATTTCGTTCCATTTACTATCAGAGTTACAAAGTAACCCTGGGAAATTTGGGTTCCCAGAGATTTAAAATAGTATGGTCTAATAGATATCGAACTGAGGGTCCTTGAAATGACCACACCGTAAAAATCCTCTCTATCCTCCCATTAACCTTTCCATGGGCTAATGTCAAGGAACTTGGGGGTCCTTGACATGAAAAGGTTCAAGAACCAGTGACTTAGGGCCACCCCAACTTATTTGCAATGGATTCTAAAACCAGTATGCCCATACCTAACACCATGCCAAAAATCTAAAACTTCCCAGCTTATCTCAGTCCTGACAATATTGTGCTGCTATAATATTTTTAATGTTAGTTTTGTTTGGTTTACTTGATTTTGTTTCGGGTTTCAGGTTGTTGATTAAAGGCCATGTACTCCTGCTCCTAGGGCACACCGCCATCTTGTGGGCAGTGTGCAATGTGCTCTAGTGGGTCGGGATGGTCGATAGGTCTCTTCATGGTCTCTTGAGACCGTTTGTTAGCTCACACAATCTTCAAAATGCTGTACAACAGAAACACTGAAAAGGTCCAATTAAGGCTCTAAAGTGGATGTCCATCTCCCACCGCTTCCTTTTTGTTTTTGCAGTCACATATAGTCCTATATGAGAGTGTACAAATGTGGAACCAAATGGACCCATTCTCAGAGTTACACACATTTCAAGGGGTCATTTGGAACCCCCAAGGAACTATGAGGGTCCCTGGACCGCACTTTGAGAGTGTTTCCAGTGAGCCAACATGCACAATATCAGCACCATGAATCTTTGACCAGAATGGAAGAGAGCCTTCATTAGTATTATCGGTAACACCTGTGAAGGAAGTGAGAAGAGACCCAATTCTCTCCAAAATGGCTGCTGTGCATATAGCCCAACGTGTTTCCCAGTGAGCTTACTGGTGTAAAGGGGGTGTGATAATGTGGGCTTCACTTCCTCCACACAGCTGATTCAAATGACTGAACAAAGCACCAAGTAATCACGCGAGTGTGCTATTCCCTCCGGAGCTTAGGGGCTAGGGGAGGAGCTTGTGCAAGGACGCGCTGTGATTGGGAGAAGTCCCTTTGAGCCACAGTCCGTCGCAGAAGCAGTCCCTGGTCAATATTTACAATTCTGCCCATAGCGGCACATAAGTCGGTAACGGCGCTGCGTCGGCTCATGCAACTTTCGCAACGCTTGACATGGCGACTCACTCGCTACCTCCCGCTCGCTGGCGTCTCACGTGGATCAAGGTCGCCTGAGACGGCACGCCAACGTCATGGAGAGAAGCACTTGCGCATTGGCCGTGGCCTCAGCTCAGCTCCGGGGGGAAAAACGTTCTCGCATAATCACCACACGGAGATTCAGGTGTCACAGGCTCACAGCACCAACAGCAACCAGTCAGAATGAAACAGCGAAGAGGAACAGGAAGTGATGCCCAGCTTTCACGCAAGGGCTCATGGGACGCAGGAAACCTGTGGATACATCCTGCGCTCCGTGAAAACGTGCACTTTGGTTTGCGAGAGTATAGCCGTGGGAAGGCAGACCACGAATGTCTTGTCCTCAAAGGAAGGAGTCACACCATTCCTGAAGACAGCCGTGGCAGTCAGCTTGCTGTTTGGTGTTTGCACCGCAGCAGTCCTTCAGCCACTCCTTGAAGAGCTCCTCGTCCTTCCTCAGCACCAGGAGTTGCCCCAGGACCTCAGAAGCCTTGTCGAAGCCCTTCTCCTCTAGTCTTTTCCCAAGTGCTTCTCCGATGCCTGCCAGGGCCCTGACAGATTTGTCCCCCATGGGCTCTGACACAAAATCCTTGTGTTTCTGCGATGTCGTCGACATGATTGACTTGTAAGGTTTAAGTTTTTGGTTTTCAAAGTTAACTTCCTCTCACTGTGCACTATGACTGCTAATAAGTGATCACTGGTTCAGCGTTCCTTACATTTATATATTCACAAATGAATTGACGATGCCATATTGATGATGTCATACTGATGACATCGTCAATATGTCATTCAACAGCCGAGTTAAATGGCGGAACATTAGATTGATAGATTAAAAAATAGTGGTGCAAACACGACACACGTGCATATCTCCTTTTATGGTCCGTTCTGTCCGTGACGTCAGTTACTTTATGTGTATGAGCACAGATCCGTACTAATACACCCCAAGTGAAATGTAGGAGCTGTTTGCACCGCTCAAAACTCAGATCAGTCAATCTATTGTGTTCTGGCTCGGATCAAATCACAATGAAAGACCAATTCTTCAAGGTTTTAAAGAAAGTTGCTATGATATATTGTTATAAATAAAGTTTTAGTGCATGTGACAATTACTAGGGGGCCTACTTGCAATACCATGACGGACCACCTGCAGGCCCTGGCCCACAGGTTATGATCATCCTTTGATTGATTGATTGATTGATTGATTGATATTTTTTATTAGACAAAAATGGAGAACAGTACAAGTATAGTCAATACAAGTGAAATGTAGTACCGTTAAACACCCTGCTTAAAAGGAACATCTCAAATAAGACCTTTTATGGTCTTTTTTTAACGTTGAAAGCCCTCTGTATTTACAAAATCACACCCAATGTGAAGTGAGCGGTGGTCGTGCTTGCATAACATCTTCAGACTAGGATTTAAGTCTAGGATGTACAGGCTATGCTACACACACACGTTTTGCTATGGCAAAACGCTGAGGAAAAAGGCTACAGACATACGACATATGACATCACTAGACAAACATGATTCTACGTACACACATTTTGCTATGACAAAACGCTGAGGAAAAAGGCTAAAGACACACACACAGCCACTCTATGGAGCGGTTTACGTGCTACACACACACACGTTTTGCTATGGCAAAACGCTGAGGAAAAAGGCTACACACGACATATGACATCACTAGACAAACATGATGCTACGTAGGCCTACACACATTTTACTATGGCAAAACGCTGAGGAAAAAGGCTACAGACCGACACATACACCACTAGAAAAACATGATGCTACGCACACACATTTTACTATAGCAGAACGCTGAGGAAAAAGGCTACGGACACACGCACAGCCACTTTTAGGAGCGGTTTGCACCCCTCAAAAAGCCCTCCTATATAAAACTAGACCAGGTCAACCTGGTTGTGCCAGACCCCCTGTCTGTCATCATCATTTATGACATCATGCCTTTTGTAGGCATGTCATCATCATGTCATCATCATATATACCCTTTATATAGAAAACCCGGACAGACAGACCGACATTTGCTTATGTAGGCCTACCCATTTCATGGGTCTGGCAATTATAGGTTTAAGGGAGGATCAGCCGGTGGACAGACCGGCCGATGTCACACTCATGTCACCATGACTCGGCCATTACCATATAAGGAGTTCCCAATGCAGCTTACGCCCAAATACGGAGTTTGTTGTCTAACCTCAATGTGTTGTCATGGCATCATCAAATTAAACAGCTGGTGAAAGGGTTCTTAGACCCATTTAGACCTGAGGCCCATTCTAAAATGCCCTCTAAATCCTGACCAGTACACTTCAAATATTTGTTAAAAAATTACAAAACAATTGTGTTACTATATACTGTTAGTCATCTCCATACTTGGGAAACGTTAAGGAATCGATTCCCGATGAAGCCGGTCAATTTGACTAAAGTGCGTGCCACCAAAACTGGGAGGAGAGCACAGGAAAATAAAGTTTATCTAGGAGGGGAAGGAAAGAAAGAAAGAAAGAAAGAAAGAAAGAAAGAAAGAAAGAAAGAAGGATGGATGGATGGATGGATGGATGGATGGATGGACGGACGGACAGACAGACAAGTACTATAGTCTAGTTCAGGCCAGGGGTTCCCAAACTTTTTTGTCTCAGGGCACCCCATGAATATTCTAATCCGAGGCACCCCTACATTATAATTTTCACTCCCAGCACCTTATTGTCTCCACCAGCCGAAGGCTGAGGGAGAGTATGTTTTCCCCTCCGTCCGTCCGTCCGTGCGTGCGTCCGTCCGTGCGTGCGTGCGTCCGTCCGTCCGTCCGTTTGTCCGTTACCAGCTAATCTCCGGCGCCGTTGGCCCGGTCGCTGCCAAACTGTGCACACACACTCCCTCGACACCAATTCAGAACCTCTGCCCCAAATATTTCACATGGGCCTGTTCTAGTATTTATAGCATATCGTCGGTGGAAACCTTGTATGTCCAAAACCGTTCATTTTGTATTTATCATCTATAAAATGTACTAAACTACTGAAAACAGCAGATCTACAAGCACTGCGAGGCGTTGTGAGCTTGTAGATCGGCTGTTTTCACTAGTTTTGTGCGACGGTCTTGTATGATGCAGGGCTTTGCTTTACCAAAAGGCGTACACATTTGAAACTTTGGAGATATGAGCTTTCTGCCCGACAGTGATGATATTTTAGTGATTATGTTGCGAGGAAAATGTGGAGATAATAGCCATTTTGGTTAGAACTGACTGAAAATAACCTTGTACTTCAAGTTTAAAATGATACTAAATATTTTTTCAAGTGTCCAAATAAATTCCATATATTATCAAATGATCTCGCGGCACCTCTGGACTGCCGTCACGGCACCCCAGGGTGCCCCGTCACCCACTTTGAAAACCCCTGGTCTAGTTGCCCTGCAGGGGCAACCACACTAATAACAACACAAATCTTGTGTGAGGGTCCTCCGTGGCACCACATATTTTCAGAGGGGGTCTGCGACTCTATGGAAAAATACAGTAGATATTACTCTGGGGGTCCTGGATATGAAAACATGTGGGAAACACAGATTTAAAAAACATTAGAAAGCAAGCCAAACTAGAAGCAGTGCTCTTCCGAGCACAGGTCTCCACCAGGCCAGGCAGCCTGTTATAGCGCCACCATGAGGCTGATTTGAAAAGTTTGATGTGGCATTTCTTCCTCAGCCTAGTGGGAATGTGCGTGCACAATTTCACAATAAGTGGAGTTATAGGTGAAAACATGAATCGGCCTGTTATAGCGCCACCATGAGGCTGATTTGATTTTTCTTAAGTGGCATTTATTCCTCTGCCTATTGGGAATGTGCATGCACAATTTCACCAAAATCGCACACTGCGTTCAGGATTTTAGGCATTTTATTCAAAACTGACCAATCCTGCAAACTTTGAAAGCCAGTTTTAGCCAATCAGGATGGAATATGGAAAATCTGACACATCCATGTCGATCACATGACTGTAGAGATACTGTCTACTGATTTACGTGTTTTTTGGACAAAATCTGTAGGAGTACTGGCAAAAGTTAGTTTTGCAAAAGTCGGCCTCCTGGTGGTGCTAGAACAGGCCCATGTGAAATATTTGGGGCAGAGGTTCTGAATTGGTATCGAGGGAGTGTGTGTGCACAGTTTGGCAGCGACCGGGCCAACGGCGCCGGAGATTAGCTGGTAACGGACAAACGGACGGACGGACGGACGGACGGACGGACGCACGCACGGACGGACGCACGGACGGACGGACGGACGGACGGAGGGGAAAACATACTCTCCCTCAGCCTTCGGCTGGTGGAGACAACACGGACGGACGGACGGAGGGGAAAACATACTCTCCCTCAGCCTTCGGCTGGTGGAGACAATTAAGCAACAACATTTTGTTTTAGAAAGCCCCAGATTGCTTATTATAAGCAGACATGGCAACACTGGTAAACAGAAAACTCAATGATATGGGGCTCCCCACCGCCCCAATCTGGCCTCACCCACAGTGGTCATAGCCAGGCCCACAGTGGGCATGGCCAGTAATAAGGTGAATACAAACAGGTCAGCAACTCTTCCACTCATTAATGCTGATCATGAACAGCTGTGGGACCAGCAGCAAGTTTAAAAAAATCTGCAGCCACTGCTTCCTCTGCATTTCTAACTTGGCAGCAATGGGGAGTGTTTGTGATCTTGTTCTTGTTGCGATGACTCTTTGTCTTGCCCAAGGTAAAAGCCCTTTGGTCTGTTCATTTATTAAATTGTAGGTCTGTCACAGTTTTAAGTCTTCATAGGAAGACTCAAACAATTTAACTCTGAAATGTTAAAATTCTGTTGCTGACAGTTTAGGGGAGAATTCATTCTGAATATACAGCTCCAGATCATTTTAAGCTTTTCCAGTATGTTGTCTTAGATCAGTGGTTCTCAACCCTTTCAGGCAGTGACTCCACACATTTTGTATAAATATTTGACCTGGGGACCCCCACCCTGAAGAGCACTAAGAGTTGAGGCATTTGTATAACACTGTTCTATTGTGAAAATAGTCGATTTAAATGCCCACGACGCGCCGTGTTGCAAGCGCGGCTATTTTCACAATTTCTGCCTCTGATATTTGGCTTAATTTTAAAGTTTAATATATCATTTCAGAGGTATTAAAAAGTCCTTGATTTGTCACTTTAGAAATGTGCGATACACTTAAACTTTATGTTGGTTTGTTTACTGTTGAGTGAGAAATCAGTGTTGCACATTAAGTTAATCATCTGGAGACCCCCCCCCCCTTAGTCTTAGGTGACTCGGGATGAGTTTGTCAATGTTAGTGTTTCTGTATCCTAATGGGCTTTATTAGGCTATATGCACAGCAGCCATTTTGGAGAGAAGTTGGGCTTCTTCCCACTTCCTTCACAGGTGTTACTAATGATACTAATGAAGGCTCTGTTCCATTCTGGTCAAACAGAGTCAGGGTGCTGATACTGTTCATGTTGGCTCACTGGAAACACTGTTACACTAGTGGGTCTCAAAGTATGGTCCAGTTGGGGGTTCCAAATGACCCCTAAAGGTGTGTAACTCTGAGAGCATACAAATGGAACCAGGGTCCATTTGGTTCCATTTGTATGCTCTCTGAGTTATGGGAGTCCTTGAAATAAAAGGTTTGAGAACCACTGTGCTACATGAAATGGAACAGAGCCTTCATTAGTATCATTGGTAACACCTTTGAAGGAAGTGAGAAGAGACTCAACTTCTCTCCAAAATGGCTGCTGTGCATATAGCCACCCAACGTCATCTAGGCTCCATGGGTGGCGGGGTGGCCACCGGTGGCCACCCAAAATAACATTAGCGTCTATGAGCACTTCGTCACTTCCGCCACCCAAAAGTGTCATGGCGGCATCCCATGGTGTGCCAAATTCCGGGTGTTGTCTGTTCCTGCCTAACCTTCCTTGCATATAGCCTGGAAAGAAATTTGTCCTCTTCCTTGCTTCTTTCACAGGTCTTGACAATTAGGCCTGATTTACACTGCAGCCAAATCCAGCCTGAATCAGATCTGTGTCACATCCAGATTGGTTTCTGACCATTTAAACCAATCAGATTCCAATCTGGATGTGACACAGATCAGATTCAGGCTGGATTTGGCTGCAGTGAATCATGCCTTATACTAATTATGGCTCTTTTCAATTCTGGTCAGTGAGCTGTGCTGATATTGTGCATTTGTACACTCTAGGTCTAGGGGGTCCTTGAGATTAAGTTTTAGAACCACTGTAGCCGCAAATTGCAACACTAGATTGTTTTTAAAATGTTGAATCTAGGGTTGCAATACCTCCCACAGGCAGCCAATGGATCAAAACAGTTTTTTTTTTGCTATCTGATTGTATTAAATGATGTCAAACTCACCAATATTGGGGCTCTATGGAAAGCTTGAAGTATCCTCTTTCCATCTGCAAAGTGCTTGTTTCATAAAAAGTCCATGTAGACATGTTATGAGTTACTATCTGTCAATAAATTTGAGCAGACGTCTTTAGAACCACTGTAGCTGTAAATTGCAACACTATATTTTTTTTAAAATGTTGAATCTAGGGTTGCAATACCTCCCTCAGGCAGCCAATGGATCAAAACAGTTTTTTTTGCTATCTGATTGTATTAAATGACGTCAAACTCACCAATATTGGGGCTCTATGGAAAGCTTGAAGTATCCTCTTTCTATCTGCAAAGTGCTTGTTTCATAAAAAGTCCATGTAGACATGTTATGAGTTACTATCTGTCAATACATTCGAGCAGACATGTTTTTTTTGTTCTAAGTGTTGAACTTTGGAAGCGTCTTCTATAACGCAATGTCCCGCTGCCTCCTGCATTATGTGACATTTAAAACCAGGTGGTACACAGAACCATTGAGTGATTTCCCACGAGTGCTTCCAAACTCCAGCACACAAAATGAATTACCTGAACTGAATTTATTGATAGAAAGTACCTCATAACATGTCTACGCTGGGCTTTTAAGAAACAAACACTTGCAGATAGAAAGAGGATAAGCTTTCCATAGAGCCCCAATATTGGTGAGTTTGACGTCGTTTAATACAATATATCAAATGGCAAAAAAAATGTTTTGATGCATTGGCTGCCTATTGGAGGTATAGCAACCCTAGATTCAACCGATTTAAAAGAAATCTAGTGTTGAAATTTGCGGCTAGATTAAATGACTTAAGAAATTGACTTGGACTGTTATTCGTCTCAGGTACACTATTGGTAAGACTTGTGCAGGAATTATGGAAGAGGCCCCGTTTTTCCAATGCTGTGCATAGAGCCTATACTTGGCACTAAATGGGCATTGAAGTTAATTATCTCCACTGCCCCAGTTTGATTGCAGTCTTGGTTGGTTCTCAAGTTTATACAAGCTCTCTGACTTGGGTCAGAGCTATCAACAAATATTGGATGGCCCTAACGTATTTTGGCTATTCTACTGTGAAATGAATAGCTTCAACTCATTAGCTGCATTGAAACTCAGAATGTCTTGTGCCAACAGTTCCCACAGGAGACCATTTAACAGTACACAATACAATGCCATAACAGGATCCGAAGATAAAAAACGTTGCCCCCGTTACTTTGTAAGACATCTTTGTCCTAGTGCTTATACATTCAGATTGGACTTTTCTCATTCAGATTGGACTTTTCTCATAAAGTAATTGCAATTTGGATTATGGTTGGGGACTGCACCATAGGTCGAACTCCCGTTGGGTCGAACAGCGTCGGCAGGCTGATTAGATAATCACCCGCGAGCGTCAGTCAGCAGGTTAGATAATCACCCCCGTCACGGTTACTGAGGTTAAGTTTAGGGTTAGAGTTAGGCATAGTTTTACTGAGGTTAGGATTAGAGTTTGGGTTAGAGTTTGGTCGATCTAAAGGGTGTTCGACCTAATGACATGTTACCTTATGGTTAACCACCATGTAGCTAGGTAATTAATCTGGGGAAAAGTAATGCTGTGTCAAGTCTGTGGTTATTGGTTTTCTCATATGTGTTTTTCTTTTCAGTTTCTAACACGGTAAGCGTTCCACCAACACCTCCGAGTGGCGATGTGATGGCCGGCGGAGACGTGATGGCCGGCAGCCACGTGATGGCCAGCGGCGATGTGGTGGCCCGCCACAACGTGAGTAGCGGTGGCAACGTCGTGGCAGGCAAAAACGTGAAGACTGGTGGCAACGTGAAGGCCAGCGGCAATGTGATTGCCCGCCATAACGTGAGAAGCGGCGGCAACGTCATGACGGCCAAGAACGTGATGACTGGCGGCAACGTGGATGCCAGAGGCAACGTGATGGCCCGTGGAAACATGAGTGCCGGAGGACACCTGAAGGCCGGTGGCGACGTGATGGCCGGGGGCAGCGTGAGGGCCGGCCTCAACATGAGTCCGAATGACGGCGGCAACGTGACGTCGTCACCCGCTCGACGTGAGCGGAACCAACCTGAATCGCTAGATGTGAGCGAGGCCGACATGAATCAGACCGGCTTCTTCGACGATGTGGCCAGCATGAATCAGACCGGCATCTTCGACGATGTGGCCAGCATGAATCAGACCGGCATCTTCGACGATGTGGCCAGCATGAATCAGACCGGCATCTTCGACGATGTGGCCAGCATGAATCAGACCGGCATCTTCGACGATATGTTCACCAACATGACAACGCCGGCACCATGAAAGACATGAGGTATTGATGGGTCCAACGACGGCAGCAACACGAGCTAACGCTGGCAATATCCCTCTGGGCAATATGGCAGCAACTAGATCAGGACGTTGCAAATAATCCTTCTGTCTATTGGCAAGAATTAAAGTTTTTAAACGTATCATTTGTGTCATCCTTCTTTCCCTAAACAATTTACCAAGTGTGGGTTCGTGTGTAACGTCTGAATATTCGAGGTTTTGTAGTCAGCCACTTAGACTCTCAATACGTAGTAAAATGGTTGGCACTGTACTTGCTGCATTCCCCCCACCCCCCGACCAAATCGACTAACTGTAGGTCGGCTGTTTTTGCCAGGCGATGTTGGCTAAAAAATGCAAGCCTTCTATATACCTGTAAGCTGAGTGTCAGAGAGGTGGTGCAGGCCAGCTGTCTGTTCTTGGCTCTCCTGTAGTTTCTGGGCCCTCTTTCCTGATGTTTTTCCTATTCAATAGACCACATTCACTGGTAAGTGTTGGGCAACTTACAAAAGTAACTAGTTACTGTAATGTATACTGTGGTAACTAGTAAAACTGATTACCACATGGCAATTCAGTAATATAACCATCAATTTCCCTTAGTTACTGATGGAATTTTGGATCATATTCCATATGTATAAACAGTTTTCCCCAACCATAATAAAGTACTCCACACAATGAATGAGACCACACCGGAGAATATGCGTTTTTTGGTGAAGTTTAGTCAGAGTTCAAAGTACTGTACAAGTACAGTAGAGCAAAATCACCCATCGTAGCTCTCTGAGTACAAAGCATAATGATTCACAGATATATGGAGTTTACAGAATACATTAGTCACATTCTGATTGGACAATAAAACATAACATGGATGGGATGTTGTTGTGACTGAGTCACAAGCCAAGGATGTAGAATGTTTTGGCTTTCCATTATCCCGTGTCCTGGACACTTTGACATTTCGCTGGTCAATCTTTCTGTCCCTGGAGTGGGGCAGATTCTCGTCTCGTGCATTAGTTATCAGATCAAAACATCATGGCATTGACTTTTAACACTGAGAATGATATCTATACCTTGTTAAACAACAATAACATATTTTACTATCAGTTACTTTACCAACAGGGTCCAGTTTAAGAAGCAATACTATTGCGGTGCCCAGATGTCCCTATTGCCCACCTATCATGTTACCCTTACGAGTACCTTCCCATCTAACAACCATGATGGGATTTGTTAAAACATTTAAAAAAAGAAACTATTGGCATATACAGTAGTACCCACATGAAGAAAAGCTGAGCATTTCATTTAACTTAATGGCAAGATGGCTGCTGTGTGTCTATGGTCTATGAAGTGCTGTAGCTTCTTGCTAGAGGTGGGACGTTGGTGAACGAATCGAGTCTTTTGAGCGGCTCTTTGAAATGAATGATGGTATGCGGTTTGCAGTAGGGAGTAAAATTACAAAAGTATTGGTATCAAAAATGTAGTACCAATCGTAGAAAGTACTCATTATGCAGAATGTCCCAGTTCAGGTTTTCCAATGAATAAAATGTAGAAAGATATCAATCTTCAAGTTCACAATGCGTCGCAACTGAGCTTGTAGATCGGCTATTTTCAAAAGGTTGGAAATGTATATAGGGTTGAAGTGATTTGTGATTTGACTGAAATTGACTTAAAACACTTTGAAACTGGTTGACATTCTACTCAATCATGCTTTGGTCTGGCCTGTGTCATAATGGGAGGCTATGTGTTAATGAATAAAAATGGGTTTACACTGGCTTTGCCGATATTGTCATTCAGCATATATACTCCTCTCCATACTCTTCAGGTAAATGAAAAGGCATTAGACTTAAGATATTTGCCATATGTACACCCAAAAACATGTCATAAATTGGCTTCAACCAAGAACTTGATTTGGAATTGTATGATGTGTGTGTGTGTGTTAAGGCAACCAAGAGTAGCAGGCGACCTACACACCCATCCGTGCACAAGCTCTTATGACACTGACCTCTACATCAGTTCTCAACCTGTGGGTCGGGCTCCCAAAATTATTTTGGGCGATCCCCATATGATTAACTTAATGTGCAACATTGTTTTCTCACTCATCAGTAAACAAGCCAACAAAGGTTAAGTGTATATTGAGGGTATCGGCACATTTCTAAAGTGACAATGTAATACCTTTAAAATGACAAATTGTCAAATATTAGAGGCAGAAATTGTGAAAATAGCTGATCTACATAA
>NC_137828.1:13957764-14020264 GCF_963921795.1 Nannobrachium achirus
TAAGGTTTGAATTGTAGTTTGTATTTTCAAATAGCCAGCTAGCCAGCCAGGTACTTACTTAGATTAACACATTAAGCCCTATACTTTATACTTAGGATATCAGTAGATACATTCAAAACGAACAAAAACTAAAATGTGCCTTTGGAGAAGTAGAGAGACAGTGTGTGTGTGTGTGTGTGTGTGTGTGTGTGTGTGTGTGTGTGTGTGTGTGTGTGTGTGTGTGTGTGTGTGTGTGTGTGTGTGTGTGTGTGTGTGTGAGTGAGTGAGTGTGAGAAGGCATTTATAGGCACGAAGAACGTTGAAGACCCCTGACTTAGACTAAATGAGGTTCCAGTCAATTTGCATGCCATTCCTGTACTATACAATACTGTACAATACTCTACTGTATCTCTTATGATGTTCAAAAATAAAGACGTATTGTATCATGCAACTGTTTCTAATTAGTCATCATTGAATGTCATAGTACATGAGATTGCAAGTTTCTACTTTTTACAACAGTGTAATTAATTGAAAATGTGAGATAAGGCAAATTAAGCCCTACTTTATACTTGGGATATACAAGGCAAACTAAACACTTTCTTTTTGGGAGGGGGGCTGTTTGCCCTCCTCCCCTTTCTTTAAACAAATAGTCAATTTGTAGGTCAAAGGAATGAACCAGACCCCCTGGTGTGCCTTTGTCTAACTGGGGGCAGTATATCACCTATTATCACTGAATACAGAGGAATATGCCAGAATATCTCTCAAAAAGTATATACCCAATAATGTGGGTATATGCCCAGTATACCTGTAAATAAACTGTCATATACTCTACCAGTATATGTCAGATAATCTCTCTTTTCACCCAGTGTAAAGTACCTCAAAATTGTACGCATTGCATTGTAAGCACTTGTATAGTAAATGTACTTAGTTACTTTGCAGCACCACTGAGCAGCCAAACTGACAGGCTAGCCATCGGCAGGTGTGCCAATTACTAGAGGGACATGGGTAGCTTAGATCAAATCGGAGATCAAATCGGAGAGCAGACCCATGCAAACTTGGTGATATAAAAAGAATATCTATAGTGTAAGAATTGCGTCTGCAGTGTCTTAACAAAAACATGGGCCCCTCATCCTCTCCAGACTTGTGAAACCCATTGGAAATGCAAATGCATTGGGTGCTTAAAGTTACATTTCAAAAACTACAAAAGATTTCAAAAAGAAAAGTACAAGCACACAAGTCCACAGTTTGAATGGTGTTTCTAGGTGTAAGTATGTACAAGAGTTGAATTGTGCTAAAGTTGAAGAGATACTAATATACTAGATAAATAATGAGAACATACGTGTGCTCGCTTCCAGCGAGCCCACAATTATCATTGGATGAAAAATCTGAACCAAATAATGTGATTCATAACATATTCAAAAATCTATGAAAATGCATGCTGACAGGAGATGGAAAGTGGACTGAAGACTTACCCTGACACAGAGCCAGGTGACCCAGCACCAACAAGAAGACTGCAGCAGCTCTCATGATGTCTCAGTTACTCTTCGTCAGAGACAAAATCTCAGTGCCAAATCAGAGACAAATACAAACTGCACTCATCTGCAGACAGTCTTTATAACATGGAGGCGGAAGTGAAATAGTAGGCGGGCTCCAAATAGACACCTGTTTCCAGTGTCGTTTCGGCCAATCATGCCAGCAGGCACACCTGTTTCCAGTTCCCTCATCACCCTAACCTGCCTGCCATCAGCTCATCACCGGAAGGCCATAAATGTTTGGTCTTCTCTTCATGCGATGCAGAAGCGCCGTTGGGTGGCCAGTTTAAACTCTAGTATTATCTAGTCAGTGTTCAGTATCAGTGTTTTTGGAAGCTTTTCCCGTCGGCCGTCGCACATTTGAACGAAATACCATATTCTCAATCTCAACTCTCAATTCCTATACCAATCGACTCCAAAGCAAAGCTATTTGCTTTTATTTTTTCCTCGCCGCACAGAGAGGAATAATCTCCGCTAGATTCTGTGAGTGAAACAAGCAGCCATGTCTATGAAAACAAGCCCAAAAGAAGCGACCAGTTTCACCTCTATTACTGTACATTAGCTATTTTCGAAAGAATGTTGAAAGCAAGGCCAAATAAGCAACTACACTTCAGAAACAAGCCCCAACAAAAGCAACCCATAACTAGAAAATATTGTTCCTTCGAAACAATTGTGGGCTCGCTTCAAGCCAGAAAACAATGGCTATAAAAGTACAAAATGTCAAGATCGCAGGCAGTGCTCTCTTTGACGTTACTGACGTCAAAGATTGGTCCATTTTGTTCCAAAAATATGTTGTGCAAAAGTTGACCTGCTGGTGGCGCTATAACAGGCCAATGTGAGAAGGGTGGTATCTGTTCCTTGACCTACTGGGAATGTGCTTGCAAGATTTATCGCTGCTTGCAGCTATATTTACATTTTTAATTATTCACAAATCACAAACTAAAGTATAGCAACAACCCACCTGGGAAAACCAATCAAAACTAACTAAAATTTCAAAACAAAAAGTCCAACAATGAATATAAAAAAAAATAATGAAAAATGCAATAACCTTGGAGTGTGTTACTGTTGTCACACGGACGGAGTGATAACAGCTGATGGCCTCGGGCATGTTGCTACTGTGTTCCCACATCTACACACATTCCTGGATTCATATGCTAATGAATATGCAAATTCAAATCGCTGTTGTTGTCAGGCAGAAACCTCTTATCTCCATATAAGTTCCATAAATGCCCTACTTCATTTAACCCTATCCTACTTAACCCTAACCCTAACCCCAACCCTCTCAAAGTGGGGTCCGGGTCTGGGGACCACCAGGGGTCATTGAGGGAGTTCCAGGGGGTCCCCAGCTAAATGATAGAACTCAGAGAGTGTACAAATGGAACCAAATGGTCCATTTGGTTCAATTAATTAAATCAATTGGTTAAATTATCATTGATTTTACAATATAAATTGTGGTCTCAGAGATATAAATACCATTAAATGGAGGCCTAATGCATGTCAAACTGGGGGTCCTTGAAATAAAAATGGTTGAGAATCACCGCTAGAGCTGAAAAAATCAACTATCAAAGGGGTCCCTGGCATATCTTTTCAAATTGGGGTCTGCAGGCTAAGACGATTTGGGGGTCCTTGACATGAAAAGTAGGGATGGTCCGATCAGGTTTTTTGGAACCGATCACCGAGCACCGATCACAAAAGTTTGATCACCCGATACCGATCAATCACCGATCCGATCAAGTTATTATTTATATATTATTTATATTTTCTAAATGTTAATGTTTTAACTTTAATTAATTAATTCACTCATGAATTTGTTTATATATTTGCCTTATAGTTATTTACCAGCATTACTATGTATTTATTATCATAGCAGTAACTAATTATTCCTTCAGCACTGTGGAAATCAATACCCCAAAATGGCCTCAAGTGGGCATACTGAACGGCTGGTTGATCGGATGCACCGATCGGATCGGATCGGTGAATTTACCTTTTGATCTAAACCACCGATTATCGCCGATCACGCTTTGATCGGCCCGATCCGATCCATTACCGATTGATCGGTAACATCTCTAATGAAAAGGTTTGAGAACCAATGCCCTATTTGATCATACTACAGCCAGGGGTGGGGGGGGGGGGGACTGAGTTACTAGGGCCCAAGGTGGAGGGGCCTTAATTATTTTATACTTTAGCTATTGAAAAATAGCAGATATTGAAAAATAGCAGATATCCAAGCTCACAACACAGCTTGTAGATCTGCTATTTTTTTTTTTTAAGTCGTGAAAATGTGTGCAAATCTTAGAATATATGTATTTGTAACTCAATATATGTATTTGTAACTCAAATTTTGCTTCTGGGGGGTCCCTGGAACGAAATATTTTGAGATGGGGGTCCGTGGCCAAACATCTCATTTTGGGGGTCCTTCACATGAAAAAGTTTGAGCACCACTGAAAAAACTTCAGAAGGATTTGAAATATTCAAAGGCTTGCATACATTTTCAAGATAGCAGATCTACAAGCTCGATCTGCTATTTTCTAATAGTTAAAGCACAACATAATGCGTAATAATGCGGGGGGGGGGGGGGGGGGGGGGTGAATCCTTGTGAATCCTTGTACCCAGGGCCCAGAACTAAAGTAACAGTTCTGGACATATATGAGGTTTCCATCCGACAGAGACAATATGCAAATAGCACATTCTGAGCCACGCCGCAGACTCAGCAAACGTCACTTGGTTTTACACGTCAGCAACAGTCTGTCACACAGCCTGTTACTGCATCCATAACAGTATCTTATCTAACAAATTATCATATATTTTTTTAATGTGGTGGTCATTGCCTATATTTCCTCTATAAAAGTATTCTTAATGTGCAGGAGAGGTATGAAACTCTGTATATGAAGACCTCCCCTAGAAACATGGAAAATAAAACAAATCAAACTAATAAATAACCAAATGGACCCTTGCAAGGCTATCTGTCTGTCTGTCCGTCCGTCCGTCCGTCCGTCCGTCCGTCTGTTCGTGCACTGGAGGTCCTTGACATTAAGACAAAAGTAGCAACACATGACAACAATCCTGCTAAACAAATTCCATCTCCCACAAACAGGCCATTTCTGTCTCCCAGACGTCCTGGGAAAAGTGTCGGGTCATGATGGACCGCTCTGCTAAATGTTCCCTGTGGCGAGGTGGCTGAAAAACCTTAAATATTTATTAAATATGTATGTTGCTATATCTACTACTGTACATACTATAACGACAAGAACCCCAAAAGGTGTTCCTGTCCTAAATGGTTTTAAATAATCCTTCATGAATCGCAAATCATCAAGGCAAAATGTTTGAAGTCATAAGGCCCAGTCTTAGGTCATACCAAGTCTTGGTTTAATTAACAACTTCTTTTGCATATGAATGTTGCCATTTGGCCAGTGATGTATATCGAACCAGTTACCCATATATGGAGACCTCTGTACCATATATGGAGATCAATGTACTGCATATGGAGATATGCTGTGAGAGCCCAAACATGCTTACTCAGTTATTTGTTATGGGAAAGTCCTATGATTTCTATGACATAAGACATCATACCCTTTTATGCCCATACATGGAGATCTCTGTCTGTAGAACCAGCCACACAGATATGGGCTGTCTTGGCCATCTGTCTTGGCCATATATGGATTCTATTAGTGTGGTATGTGGCCGATGTGGCCTCCATATATGGGCATTCCCATTCAAAGTCCTGTTAGATACTGGCTTAATATTAATGACATGAGGGAACTCCATGAGCATAAAAGGGATTCTGTTAGTGTGCCATCACAGTGAAGCTAGAGCGTGATGTCAGAGCGGCAAACCCATTCTGTTAAGAGTGGTTCCCCTGACATCACAGTGATGTCAGAGCATGATGTCAGAGCGACAAACCCATAGACCTTTGATGTCATAGTGATGTGTCAGGGGAACCATAGTGTCAGAAATATGTGGATAAGATGTGCCGGTTTTCATAGTTAACTGCAACCTTAAATACATGTGTTGGCAAATGTTGGGCAGAAATGGGCACATACATTATTTTAGTTGATGTTTGGCACAATTGAAATAGATTTTAGCATGAATAATAAAGCATTCTAAATAATGACATGGCTTTGTGCCCTGGTAAGTCGGCCTCGGAGCTGGCGTATTTCCCGACGGATCTCCCGCATAAATCCCAGACAAAATAACATTTATGAATCTGACCACTAATGTAGAAATTGTCGGAAATGCCGGTACGATCAAAATATGGTCGTAAAGTGCTTAATGAATCTTAATGATGAGGCGAGGCAGTTTGTTTAGTGCACGGATGGCTGAGGGGACAAAACTCCTGCTAACACGAACCTTGCGCCACTTCAGGGTTCTGTATCTTTGCCCCGATGGCATGAGGTCGAGGTAGCGAATAGCGATACAGAGGATGAGCAGCGTCATTTGTTATTGAAAGTAATAAGCGTGTGATGGCCTTATTGTTCATATCAGCGAGTGTGGGTGCGGGAAGTCCGACGATCTGGGAAGCAATACAGGTAATATTGTAAAGTTTGTTTCTGTTAGGCATGTATAGTGAAGAAACAAGCTGAGAAGTGTGTTTGCCTGTGGTAGCTAGCAGGGCGGTTATGAACAGAACTGACTGGCTGGAGGTATGGTAAAGTAGTGTGTGTGTGTGTGTGCATGCGTGCAGGCGTGTGCTGCATGCTAAAGAACTAGAAACTGTCCATCCGTTGTGTGTGCGGGCTTAATTCACGCATGCACGCGCAAGTGAGGCCCTTAATGAAGCAATAAGCCACAAGAGGCATGTGGGTACCTGGTATTTTATAACGGCTGAGAGGCGTTATAAAACCCTCTCAACCCTCTCAGCCGTTTGGACAAAGTAATAATATTATATTACTTATTACTTTGAATCAAGAGTAATATATAATAATTAAGTTATATTACTTCTCCCTGTGTGTGAGATACGGGAGCTTGTGTAGTTGTGTGTAAATGAGAAGAGGAGGGGCTCACTGACTGTCTCTCTCTCTCTCTCTCTCTGTGTGTGTGTGTGTGTGTGTGTGTGTGTGTGTGTGTGTGTGTGTGTGTGTGTGTGTGTGTGTGTGTCGCGACGCAATCTAGACTCTGCGCAACTGTGTCAAGTTGACCTCAACTTCAGAAGAAGTTAATGACCATAAATAAAGCAGCTGCATGCGCTGCTCTGAGTGCTCTGTCTCCTGTCTTGCCTGCGAGGCACGAGTAACGAGTAACAAGGTGTTTTTTTGGCGGAGTAAAGCGATACAGTTTTTGGCAGAGTAATACCTTACCCAGTAGGAGCGAGATCATTTAGCGACCTACAACTGGGTTGCAACCCAGTCGGTAGTTTTCACCGACTGGGTTGCTAAATCCACCGACTGGGTTGCTAAATCCACCGACTGGGTCGCTAAATCTACCGACTGGGTCGCTAAATCTACCGACTGGGTCGCTAAATCCACCGACTGGGTTGCTAAATCTACCGACTGGGTCGCTAAATCCACCGACTGGGTTGCTAAATCTACCGACTGGGTCGCTAAATCTACCGACTGGGTCGCTAAATCTACCGACTGGGTTGCTAAATCACCGACTGGGTTGCTAAATCTACCGACTGGGTTGCAACCCAGTTGTAGGTCGCTAAATGATCTCGCCCTCTCTCACCTTACCTTAGCCTACTCGTTACTGGGTAAAGTAATAATATTACAGTAATATATTATTAGTAATTCGTTACTGCCCAACACTGGGCGTGCCTGACTCCAACTACCACACCTATGACAACTTAAAAAATACAATATTTCATGGTTGCTTTCATTGCATCTTTTCCCCAGACGCCTTCAGCCAGACCGACCTCCCTGTGTGTAAAGAGGAGGTTTCCCCTGAAGAGGAGACGAGCCCCAGTCTGGTCCAGGAGGAACCAGAGCCTCCACACATTAAAGAGAAGCAGGAGGAGCTACTTGGTTGATAGGCCAATGCTGACGTTACTAGCAGTGAAAAGTGAAGGTGATGACGGTGAAAGCAGAGACACAGAGACTGTAGCCAGCACCTCAACTGAACACATGGAAAAAAAACAAGCCTATATAGAGTACTGGGTCCCAGCACAACCAACCTCCTCACGCTGTTCTGAATCTGACATCACTGAAGACAGTGAGCCCAGTGGAGATCCGTCACATTTAAACACACTGAAGTCACACGAGTCACAACACGTGGAAGGAAAGAGATTGTCTTTGAGCAACAAGGTGTCTCAGGACCTGAAATCATCGAAAGAAAGTCACTCCTTGCAGAGACACACAGGGAAGAAAAGTTTTGTTTGTGAAGTGTGTTGCAAAATGTTCAATCATAAAAATAATCTAGAAAGTGGGTGACGGGGCACCCTGGGGTGCCGTGACGGCAGTCCAGGGGTGCCGCGAGATCATTTGATAGGCCTAATATTTGGAATTTATTTGAACACTTGAAAAAATATTTAGTATCATTTTAAACTTGAAGAACAAAGTTATTTTCAGTCAGTTCTAACCAAAATGGCTATTATCTCAACGTTTTCCTCGCAACATAATCACTAAAATATCGTCACTGTCGGGCAGAAACCTTGTATCTCCAAGTTTCAAAATATGTACGTCTTTTGGTAAAGCAAAGCCCTGCTTCATCATACAAGACTGTCGCACAAAATAACTAACTAACTCTAACTCTAACCTATAGTTTAAGCACACATGAGGATACCTTTTCTTGTATAGTTTGTAGCAAAGGCTTTAGTCAGTTGGGTAATCTAAAAACACACATAAAGTTGTAAAGTTTGTTTGAAATGCTTTGGTGACACAAGTAATCTAAAAATACACGCGCGCACACACGCACACGCACACGCACACACACACACACACACACACACACACACACACACACACACACACACACACACGTATACTATATGAGGTATGTTATGTCCACCTGGTTTATTGGCAACCCGACTGTTAAAGGACAACGTTTTTTTTTACAAGGATTCATATTTTTTTCTTTTTTTTTCAGTGGCTGGGGGCATGCGTGCAGGTGGCTAAATATGTCTTTTTAGACACAATAAGCCCATTCCCAAGATGCTCCGCAATCTTTCATGGGCAGATGTGACTTATGGGGGCTATTATTGTTACTCTAGATAGTAATAAAGAAATTGCCAGCTTATTGTGTCTAAAAAGACATATTTAGCCACTTGCATGCATGCCCCCAAACACTGAAATCAAGGTAATTAAAATGGCTAAAACGGTAGAAAGAAATACATGAAAACATTTTAACACTCATCTTTTTTTTTCTCCAATTACAATCTAAAATGTGAAGTGAACCCTTGTTGTAAAAAAACAAAGTTGTTTAAAAGTCTTTAAATATAAATCTCAAATTACTCGGCTAGCAAATATGTCTGGGAAGATCATGGGTATGTCCACCCCCTGTCCCCCTCCCAACCGATCACCCCCCATGCCATGTTTGAGCAAGCTCGGAATATCCGATCCCTTGCATGTATTGCACCGCAAGTACAAACTATACTGCCATCTGGCAGGAGATATAGGACCCCAGGATACAAGTATAATAGATGTAAGCACTCATTTGTTCCTCTGTTAATCAAGATGCTTAATCAAGGTGCTACTGCTAGATGACATAATTATAATTGACTAGGCACACTTTACCATGGGGGCGTGGGTCCATTAGGCTATTTAATCTTTATTTTTATTATATATTTTTTATTTTTGCTTTTCTTTCTTTTGTTAAAGTGCGTGTGTCACAAAAAACAAAGTAAATCTTTGGCATTTTTTGTCTAAAATGGTTGATGATGTCACGGCACGGCCGTACTGTACCATAGAGTTATAGTGTACTGTTCCTATGTACATTCTCTTCCCATCGCCCGCAGGGTCGCACTCGCAGCCCACATGAAGCAACTTTTCTGCTCGCACAGGGCTACTGGTCTAGCACTGAAGCTAAAGACACGAAAATGTATATAGATATGTGCATATAAAAATTATATTTCCACACAAATCTGATTGTTACATTCCCATTGTTCATGAGATGTTTGTTTATGTTTATTTGTTGAAAAGGGAGGAATTGCTCGAATTCACCGAGAGGGGATGTTGCCTGACTTGCCTCTCGCCGGGCAGCGGGGCTCTAAAAGCGGGGGGCTTACCACCTTTTTCCACGCCACTCCCCATAGCGGGGAGTGTCAGCAGCACTTACAGGGCGGCTTGCACCAAGAGGGATTAAATAAATCTTAGTTTAGGGTTAATCATGGTTTTGTTGATCTATGATTTATTTTAAATCGAGGTGTGTTGCACAACTTAAATTTAAGCATTGCTTAACAAATCTGTGATTAAACCCTTAACCTGTGATTAAAACTATAACCTGCGATTAATTCATGGATTAAATGTCCTCCATCTTGGATTTGCGATTGTAAACACACTGGAATAAACTATTCTCTTGAGCCTAATATCATTATCGTTACTTTTATATTTACTTCGGGGAGAATGTGGGCAGGCCTATCACCTATGTTAAGAAGAGCGCCTGTAGCCAAAAAATATTTAATTTTATAACGCTCCGTCATACTACGGTGACGGCGCGGCGTTGCACGGCTATCTAGGAACTAGGAAGCAAAGAAATACACCACAGTTTGATAGTTTTGTCAATCATGAAGCGATTTCGAAAATTAAAACGTCTGCATATTGGTTGGGAAGTCCACTTCCATGACAACTGACTGTATTATGTCCCTGTAAATATTTAAGTGTTCGCTATTTTAAAATAGCCGATGTACAAGGATGTATTGATTGAAGACAACAATATGATGAGATTTTTGTTTTCAACTGTGAAACGCTGTCCGCAGCTTCAGCTTGCAGTTGCAAGCTGTGAGGCTTCCCTCACAGGAGGGGGACCCCCATTCATGTCAATGGCATGTTTGCATTTAAACCACCTCTACAGCAAGTTTAAAATTAATCCCTTATTGATGTTTAAATCGAAGTTTAAAGTAGTGGTGCAACAGGATTAACATTAATCCAGGTTTAGAATGAAAAGTAAAACCAAGATTAAAGGGATGGTTTAAAACTAAACCTGATTAATGAAAACTAGGTTTAAAGTTTGGTGCAAGCTGATTAAAAGATAAACCTTGATTTAAACCAGTTTAAGGCTTAAACCGTGTTGGTGCAAGCCGTTATATACCTATGTATGCAGCTGTGGCCCTATCTCCAAGACAAATGTCTCCTAAGGGAGACAAATAAAGACAAACTTGAAACTTGAAGCTTGAACCTTGAACCGTGGTGTAGAGGGAAAGGTTTGGGAAGGGCTGCAGTAGATGGAATAATGTTGGAAACTGCTGATGTAGAGGGGGGGGGGGGGAGGTTGTGAAAGCTCTACTATAGAGAATAATGTGATGTAGGCCGATGATTCAGATAGGTGACTGCACACACATGCACACACACACACGCACACGCACACGCACACGTGTGCGCGTGCGCGCGTGCGTTGCTGTGGTGGAAATGAGGGCTGCCCACCTGCTCAACGGGAAGGAAGTGGTCGCATTAAAGTGTGGGAGGAAACAGACCCATTTTTGACAGACAGATAGCGTGCGTGCGTGCGTGTGTGTGTGTGTGTGTGTGTGTGTGTGTGTGTGTGTGTGTGCGTGCGTGCGTGCGTGCGTGCGTGTGTGTGTGCGTGCGCGTGCACACTAACCTAGGGCAGTAATTAGTACATGCAGGCTGTCAGTGTTGGTTTCGTGTGGATATACTCTCTCTCATAATGTAAACATTGAACAATTGGATCAGCAGCAGTAGTACCAGTTCTGTCCAGCAAGGAGCAGTGTGTACACAAATAAAATGGTTAAATTAAATGAAACTGCCACATGTCTGTAGAAAGAGAGAGAGAAAGAAAGACAGACACTGTAGACCCCCCATTCTCTCTCTCTCTCTCTCTCTCTCTCTCTCTCTCTCTCTCTCTCTCTCTCTCTCTCTCTCTCTCTCAACCCTAGCATCTGTATGATCGTATTAGTAAGAAGCTGGAAAGAAGTGAGCGTGTGTGCGGCACGCGCTAACAGGACAGCTGGACGGCCAACCTCACAGACAGACAGGCATGCAGACAGACAGACAGACAGACAGACAGACAGACAGACAGACAGACAGACAGACAGAGAAGGTCTGTCTGTCTGTCTGTCTGTCTGTCTGTCTGTCTGTCTGTCTGTCTGTCTCTGTCAAGTAGACATACAGAGACAGACAGACAGACAGACAGACAGACAGACAGACAGACATAAAAACAGTTATGCACTAATTCATAATGAAAATTGATGTATTACCCACCCTGCTTATTAGTGGCCAAGGCCACGAAGTGGCAAATGGCCACTCATTGATATTGGACTTCATCATTACTATTATTATTATTCTTCCGCCACTTTTTCTCTAGCGGCTAGACCGTGCAGTCGCTTTTTACGAAACTCGGCAGTATGGCAGAGGACTATGCCAAACGGCTAAAACGCGAAGCTCGCAACAATCGGCCAAAGGGTGGCGCTGTAGGAAGCCTTTAAAAAATGCTAACTTTGAACAGGTGTAGCTCATGCCCTGTTTTAGGTACAGCAATGAAACCTGTATACACTTATGCGTCTCCTCATGCCGAACAACTTTTACGCTCTGACTTTTGACCTCTGACCTTTACTTCTCCCACCATTTTGAATTATATGAAAAACAGTCAAAATCTATCTCCTCCTGGGATTTTCGCATAACGTGCACAAAACATTTTTTACATGAACTTTGGACCAATACGGTCAGATCTGTCTCGGCGGATTTCTTTTAAAGCGAAACATTATTTTTTAATAATTCACTCAATGTTGCAGTTTTATGCAAATTATTCTTCTGCCTCTAAATCATACATGCAAAGTGACACGTTCATGGCATTTGGCAAATATGTAGAGGGTTAGTCCAAATATCAGTGAAAGCAATCTTACTCCAATTGGCCAAAGGGGGGCGCTATACGAAGCGTTTGAAAACTCAAACTTTAAAGGGGCATAAGTCATGCCTCGTTTCGTTTGAAGACATGCAACTTGCTTACACGCGTGCCTTGACTCAAGCGGAAGACATCTGTGTCTTTGTTAACTAAGCTCCGCCCTTAGATTTTCCGCCATTTTGAGCAGTTCGTAAAATGCTTAAAGCCGCTTTTATTCCAGATTTTTTGCGTCACGTGCACAGAACTTTTTTTACATGAACTTTGGACCAATATCTAAAGATCTGTCAGATCGGATTTTTTAAACATTGAAACATGCTTTTTTAATAATTGAATCAACATTGCAAGTTTTATGCAAATTGTTCTTCTGCCTCTAAAACATACATGCAAAGTAACATTTTCATGATGGACTACTGTAGAGGGTTAGTCCAAATATCACTGAAACCAATCTTACCCCAATTGGCCAAAGGGGGGCGCTATATCATTTTGAAAGAAGGCGTCAAGTACATTACATGAAACTTTTTCTTTTTTCTTTTCTTTTTTTTTTAAATGACAGGTCCATTATGTGTGGCTGCCGTAGTGTAGTGGTCAGTGCCTCATAAATCCTGATACAAGCATTATAATACAAACTGTCATGTCTACACCTATGTTGTGATTTTCAAGGATTGCAATGATATCATGTACCAGCTCCAGTGCCCTAGTGGTTTGAGTGTCTGCCCTGAGACTAGGAGATCCGGGTTCAAACCCGGGTCACGTCATACCAAAGATTCTAAAAAATGGGACCCAGTGCCTCCCTGCTTGAAACTCAGCATCAAGGGTTTGATTGGGGGTAACTCCCTGCGACATACTAGCGTCATGTCCAGGGGGTGTACTTGTACAACAAGCTGCCTTACGCTACAGAAACAGGAGATAGGCTCCTGCCCTATGAGATTCATAGCCTGGCCAATTCATATGGTCTTCATAGCTCAGCAAGGCTTACTATGTACATCATCAAACTGTCCAGGTGCATAGTATCACAGTTTTCTTTTTTTATGTCTGTTGCATATAGGCCTACAGTCTTTTGCATACATGTTGTGTAGAGGCCAATTTGTGCTTTTACCTATAACCACCGATTAGTATAAAACTTTGTATGCACACTTCCCAGAGGCCAAGGAAAAACCTGTGCCCTGCATTTTTCACATCTGCCATTTATAGCGCCACCAGAAGGCCGACTTACAGTATGTAAAACACATTCTTCGATATTACTCCTTCAGATTTCATCCGAAAATCACACAAATCAGTACACAGTATTTCTACAGTGATGTAATCATGACAGATTTGTCAGATATCATATTCTATCTAATTGGCTAACATTGAATTCCAAGGTTTGCAGGATTGCTCCTTTTTGAACAAAATGTCTCAAATCATGAACGTAGCCTGCTATGTGTGTGAGATTTTGCACACACATTCCCACTAGGCCAAGGAACAGATGCCACCCTTCTCACATTGGCCTGTTATAGCGCCACCAGCGGGTCAACTTTAGCAAAACACATTTTTGGAACAAAATGCCTCAAATCCCGCATGCAGCGTACGATTGCCGTGAAAGGCCCAAGAACGCGTGGCACCCTTTTCACTTTGGCCTATTATAGAGTCACCACTAGGCCAAAAAAAACCTACCTGACCTGCCGGAGTCCTGTTCGGAAGAACACTGCTTCTAGTTTTTCTTTGATGTCTTCTTTGCTTTCCCTTGATGCCTTTTTGCTTTCCTGCTTTTTATGCCTTGGCCACTTTATCGCTGCTTGCAGCTATATTTGTATGTATTACCTTCCTTATTGTAAATCGCTCTGGATTAAGAGCGTCTAAATGCCTAAATTGTAAATTGAAAAGCAGGTGTGTGTGTGTGTGTGTGTGTGTGTGTGTGTGTGTGTGTGTGTGTGTGTGTGTGTGTGTGTGTGTGTGTGTGTGTGTGTGTGTGTGTGTGTGTGTGCAGAGATGGGCAGTATTTGAAATACATGTAGGCCTATTTGAAATACGTATTTGAAATACTTTTTTATATTTTGTAATTTGTATTTGGCTGGGATGGAAAAATTGGATGTAATTTGTATCAAAATGCTTGCAGGTCTAGTATTTTCTGTATTTGAAATACAAAATACATTTTTAATTTAATTTAATTCTCAAATGCACACATTTTAAACATTCACAAGGGTTTAGACTGTAGGGGGAAATACACTTTTGTATTTCAATCTAATTTGCTGGTGGTTCATGTGTTTGTGTGATACAGCCATAGCACTGATTTGCTTCAAATGTTACGTGCTTTATGATTACAATTTACAATTTCGAATTACTTGCACCAGCAGAGCGTGCAAGTACTGCGTTCGGTTGCATATGTATGTATGTATGTATGTATGTATGTATGTATGTATGTATGTATGTATGTATGGTAGCTGTGTGTGTTTAAGCCTGTAGCCCAGGGGTATTCAACTAAATAAGGCAGGTGGCCACAGTTGTAAAATGACTTGAAGTCGGGGGCGACAGCGTGTTTGTGGTTAACCGTTTGTTTTAGGTGCTATTGGCCTATATAGGACACAACAATCATTGGTGTGTTCTACCGTGTTACGCTTTAGCCTATACGACATGCAGAATAAAAACAAAAAGCTTGGCTCTCTCCATTTCATCCATTGAAAAAAAGCAAGCATAACCACGACCACACGCATGTCAGCATTATCGTATAACCTCCAAAAAAATCTAGAACACACCACTGACAACAATGGACATATTATGTCCATTATGGTCAATTATTATGACCTGCTTCATACATGCATTCATGCCTTTTAATGTTTGATATGATGATTTCTCTGCCAGTCCTTTATAATGGATGGATGGATGGATATCATTAATTGATTTGGAATTATATTTCAGAATCTGATTATACTAATATACCCAGACCTCCCTGGCATGGAAGTATCTTTGTGAGAAGAAGAATATGAGGCAGGCTGGCAAGGTGAAGTGTTTGTTATTATTATTTTTTTATTACTTTTTGAGCATCTGGCTCATAAGAGCAATATTCTAGATAGACTTTCATTCAGTCCAGGACACTATTGAGGACGAGTTAGTCATACGGTGTAAAACCTACAAGTGGCTGGAGAAGATGGAAAATGGGCAAAATCCACTCAAAACAAATGGATGGAGAAGGACACAACAGCCACTCAAATTCAGAAATAGTTATGAAAAACAGCTGAATTACTTCCTGTTCTGTTCCTTTGTACCCTGCAAATATCTTTTTTTTTTTTTTTTAAGATTTGTTTTTGGGCTTTTATGACTTTATTGATAGCACAGTAGACCGATAGGAAATGGGGGGGAGAGATGGGGAACGACACGCAGCGAAGGTCGTCCGGATCGGGAATCAAACCGACGCCGCCGCCATGCATCCATGTGGCAATGCCTAAGTGGTATGCGCCTGGACCAGTAGGCCAGCGGGCGCCCCATTCAAATATCTTTAATACCTTTTGATACTTGTACGTACCGCTGGGGCCAGATTTGGCCCACGGGCCGCCAGTTGAATATCACTGCCGTAGCCCAATCAGGGCCATTTCTGGCAACATCATCATTAACAGCCAATGAGGGACCAGCATTCCTGATGAGGAGAGTGGTGATGTCACTGTTATCGCCAGTGGTGCTGCCAGTGGTGAGTGCACCTCATGGCACGCTCTGCTGGCGCACAAGTAGGGCTCTGCTGGCGCACAAGAAGGCCATACATGGTCTACTTGTGCGCACGTTGGTACCTCGACAGAGTGCAGTTTTAGTTTTTATTATAAGGCTGGCAGAGCGTGCCATAGTTCCTGCCAAGCTTTCGAAGATAATGGTAACTCTGGTCTGTGCTCTTACACATTGACACACAATAGAGCAGTGAAGTCATGACGTGACTCGCTCATCCCCCGGTTCACGGAAGTCATTTCTCTATGGAGAATAACATTGGGTCATCTTAAAATCTTGCATTGTTGTGGTCCAAAAATAAACAAACGGTCTGCGCGATATTGTCGGGGAGGTGGCTCTGTATGGTTTATGATAATCATTCACTCATATTTGATAAAGCCTGTTTCTAGCGAAAATGTAACATTAGCATTTTCTCACCATCAGTTGAGCAGAGATCATTTGTTTATGTTTGGAACACAGTTTTTATATGACGCGATATGAAGAAAGTCTATGGGAATTCAGAATGGGGGGGGGGGGGGGGGGGGATGTGAACCAGGTAGGATGGGTAAATGACGTCAAACAACTTCACTGCTCTATGAAAAACATTTAGGCTGCCTGCTCTAAAGATAAACACTGTATGGTCAATTTATTCTGAGAAATTCTGACAGGCAATTAAATTAATACTTGGCAATCAATCTATGACATTACTAATCATTGCATACATTTTTATAAAATGTATTTTCATGTATTTTCAAAATAGAACATACGTATTTGAATCTCAAATACATTTCTCTGGCCTGTATTTATATTTTGTATTTTGATAAATCTTTTGACCCAGTATTGACCCCCCCCCCCCCCAAAAAAAAAATAATAATCTGGGGACCGACCCACAGGTTGAGAACCACTGATCTAGTGTGTGTGTGTGTGTGTGTGTGTGTGTGTGTGTGTGTGTGTGTGTACCCTCCAGTTAGCGAGGTCAGAGGTCAGTGAACACTCATCTTTCCTCTGTGTTGTCGCGGGACCTCAGTACCGCCATGCTGCCATGGCAACAGAGCACTCGTGCACACGCACACACACACACACACACACACACACACACACACACACACACACACACACACACACACACACACACACACACACACACACACACAGTATAAAATGCTCCCTTGGGATCTTCAAACACTTGTGATGGAGAGGAGAGGAGAGGAGAGGAGAGGAGAGGAGAGGAGAGGAGAGGAATCATGAACCGACTTAACAACATACAGTAATTCTATATATTTGTTACATTTATTAGACTAGAGTCTTATAAGTATTTGCAAAATACTAAAAAGTATTTCAACCCAAAGTACTAAAGCTAGCTCGCCGAGGCACAACACTCGTTTCTATATGAGATACTTGGTTTCCTGTGTAAATAAGCCAAGTGCTTTCCTAGGATCTCCTTTTAGTTGACCTTGTACCAGTGAACTGTACCATCATGAAACTGTACCTTTTTCTATGCAAACTTCTAATAAAGTCTTCACTCTTCAATCAATCAAAGTCATCCCATTAGCTCTGTTATGTGATGACACCAGAGTTCGAGTTATACTCCGAGAGCTATGGGGTCCCTCTAGCGGCGCCGAAGGCGCCGCCGAAGAATAGGGCCCCCATAGTTATGGGGGTGGCCCCCATAGTTATGGGGGCCCTATTTTTCGGGTATAAAGTCGGCTAAAACGAGTATTTTCCTATATTAAATCATATTAAATCAGGTACTTTTCGGTATATAGTCTGGATTTCTTGGTACCAACAGTCAGACAACAAGTGCCAGTTTCATAAAATCATTCAGTTCCCAGAGCTTTTCAGTTAATCTACTTAGTTACTTTACACCACTGTCTACAACAGCAAGCAAACATTTTAGCCCGTGAACCTGTCTACAACAGCAAGTATGATGGTTCCCAAACTTTTTAGCCCGTGAACCAAGAGACATTACTACCTTGTACCAAACAAGTAGTGAAAATAGCAGATGTACAAGCTCACAACGAGTTGCTTCGCACTGTGTTCAGTGCGTTGTGACCCATACAACGTGTCTGCCACATCGGTCCAGACCCCAGTGTTAGGAAACAGCTAGCCTCGGAAACCCAGGCTTCATTGGCGATGGTTCTGGTACACCATAGCCATTAGCCACTAGCTAGCCCAAACGTTAGCCTAGCCAGGCAGCACAGCAGCATAACATAGCATTCATTCATCATTACAAGTCTATAGCCACGAGCCCACGACTCACCAGTGAGGACGCCAGGGCTAGCAGAGGGCGATGTTTAATGTCTTCATAGCCTAGGTTGTGTTGTCTTGGTGTTCTGTATATTCCTTTATGGCCGTATTGTTATAATCCACCGAGTCCATGACGCATCAGTTACGCACGGAGAGACAGACGTTCAGACAAGTTAAAAGGGAAGTCCTTTGAAAGCCATTTCCTCTCTGAACAGTGCCCAGAAGCACATTTCAAAACAAGAGCCTTTCTTTTTTTTTTTTGTCTATACAATCGATCATTCAACACATGTTTATTTTGAAATTGTACTGGAAATAGAAGTAGCCAATAGCTCCTACTTCACGCCACTGATGTCAGAGCCTCTACTTGCCGATCGGCAATATTTTCCCCCCAACCCCCCTTTAGGGGGTGCGGTGGGACGTGGGGGAGGGGGTGCGGCCGCACCCCCAGCACCCCTACTTCCCTCGGGTATGGTCTTGCTAAGACAGCGTTGTTTTGTTTGGTTGTTTTGTTGCTCTCCGGCGTGTCCGCCTTCCTTTGCCGTCCGGGCCGTGGCTAGAAGTGCAAAGACTCGATGCAGTGGTTCCTAGCTTAGCCTATGCCCAGGCCATGGCGAGACCACGCAGCTGGGTAGGTCTGCATCCAGCTGGGGGAAAGGTAGGAACCATTGCAGCGAGTGTGTTATAACCCGGACGGTAAAGGAAGACTCACACCCCACATTAAATGCGCCTGATTTATAATAATAAAATTAATAGTAGGATTAAACGGTGTGATGTCATTGTTCAGTCTTACTGTCTAACATGTTTATTTAGTATATCTAGTTAACATAAATAATATAAATTCTTCCAATGGAACATTAAAAAAAAAAAAAAAACGAGAAAAAAAAAAAAAAACACACTTAGAAAAAAAGAGACCCCAAAGGGGGTTGTTGACTATGGGGTCCCAGACTTTAACTATGGGAGCTAAGCTCCCACTGGCCCCCGCATAACTCGAACCCTGGATGACACGATCCCAAAAAGCCTGAACATTCAAACGCCCAACTCTCTAAACCAGGGGTCTTCAACGTTTTCAGGTCAAGGCCCCCTTAGTTGAGAGAGAGATGAAGCAGGGACCCCCACAACCTTTTCATAGATTCCATATAGTTTCATTGTTTAACAGCACAATCATCAGTGTTTTTTTTGGATTCATGTCAATTTGAGTTTTCAGATATTTAACCACTTGTACCGTCAATACTTAATAAACTTGACCTTTCACTCTGTACATAGTCTGCTCTTTTTCCCCTCTACACCAAAGCTCTTTGCCGAAAATAGCCGATCTACAAGCTCACAACGCCTCGCAGCACGAGGCGTTGTGAGCTTGTAGATCTGCTATTTTTGGCCTAAGTTCTCAGAATATGGACGCTAGGGTTCAAGTAAAAAAGGAGAAAAAAAGTTTCTATCACTCAAAGATATGGAGGACCCCCTGTAGTAACTCTGGGGACCCCCTAGGGGTCCCAGACCCCCTGTTGAAGACCCCTGCTCTAAAGCAGTGATTCTAAAACGTGTCTTTCGAGTCAAGGATCCCTAAGTGTTTATCTGAAAAGAAAAGTAAAAGTAAATAGTAAAAGTATAGGATTAAAGTTGCTAAACACCTCGAAGGAACAAACAGGGTCCTTAAAGGGATATTTCACTTAATTTAAAAAAAACGTCATTTTATCGTCTAGTCAGGCTTTTATGGACACCCTGCCTGAACAGATTTTAATTTGATTGATTAATTATTTAGACTAGATATTTGATGTAAATGTTATCAGGCCTTCCTCCAGCAGGACGCCTCCCCATACACACCCATTGTAACTTCAAACTCCATTTTAACCATTATAGATATTCAACAATAACACCCATTATCTTTTTTATGGTGACTCATACTAACCTCCTAATACGTGAGCAGGTTGTTCTTTTTTTAGATCCTTTTTCATTTATTTTTTAATAATTATTTGTGAAAATGAAGAAAAAAAACAATACAATAAGAAATTATTAAAAATAAATGAAAAAAGTCGAAAAAAAAAAACAAAGGGTGTTCATAAAAGCTTGATTAGACAATAAAATGACCAAAAGTGAAAATATCCCTTTAAAGGACATGTCCAGACTAAAATAACATTATAGCCTTTTTTCCTACTTATATTGATCCCAAAATGACTCTGGCCAGTCATTTGGCCAGTTTGAAACTGGATTGGCCCCTGTAATGCAGTTTCCCCAGCAGCCCCCATAGCATAGAGCAGAGCCCATATTGCATAGGCCTATCGCTGCTTACAGTATGCTATTTGTTGTCTTTTTTTTCCTCCTTTCACAAATCCGTTATTACACATGCATCCACGCCCACACAAGCAGCCATAGTCTGTTAACACTTCCCCAGCCGGCCCAGAATGGCTTGACTAGCCGGAAATTTCTATCATTGTATTATGATCTGAGACATAATATTATGATTACAAACATCAACAACAACGCGTGCCTTCTAGGATGGCTGCATTCTTTTTTTTCTCCTCTGTCAATCCTCCCGGTTAAAACTCACCAGAAGTAGCTCGTTCTGCATTGGCATATAGTGGGGATATTGGCCGAGTCGTCTTCTCCCCGTGCGTTTCGCGTGCGCGATCCGTGTGCATCAATGTGGGCGCATGTGATCATCTCCATAATAAGAATCCACGGAAGAATTTTCATTAGCCTAGCCGCTAGGACAACGGCTATGCTAGCGCTAACGTCCACACTCCACACTGTCAAGTCAATGGCTAGAAGGCTAATCTGCCCCCGAAGCGATCAAAAGCACTTCTGGTGCATGCACAGAGAAGAATCATGCTATTGGTTAGACCGGTGGTGAGACAGAGAAAGGCTAGCGATCGTTTTTTTTTTTCTTCCGATCATTATCACTTATTTCATTTTTAATGACTTAGTACGGAAAAAGACTTTTTTTTCTTTTTTCGGCTAATTTTAGCACAGATGATGTACGGTATATTCCGGTTTTACTATTAAATGGCTCCCCGTGGCTTGCAAAGTGTTAAACAGTCCAACGGTGTATGTACAGCTGTTGTGCCAAACACTCACCCCAAACATGATTGTGTGGGACAGCCAAGGCGTGGATGCGTACAGTATGTAATGCTCAGTCATTTGGGATCAATTTAAGTAGGAAAAAAAGCCTATATGTTATTTTAGTATGGCCAAGTTTGTTTTGCTGCTTATTAACTCCACCCATCCGGTGGCCCAGATCCATGATTCGACAACTACAACTATTTCACTGGGTGAAATCGCTTCTCTTCTTGCTATCACGTACGCGCTAAATAACTTAACTGAGATGGAATTGAAGCAATCTGTGTCGGTCAGGTCGTCCCGGTGGGGGGTCCTCACTGGCAGGTGAGTCAGTAGGACACAACAGCAGTGACAACACGGGAGAGTATTTTTTTGCAGGTCTTTCAGTCCGAGTGCATCAACAACTGGTTAAGCACCGTTGGTCCAACCAGTTTAACATTCACCAGGTTAGTATTCACCAGCGTCTGCAGGTTAGCATTTCACCAGGTTAGCATTCACCAGCGTCGGCAGGTTAGCATTTCACCAGGTTAGCATTCACCAGCATTAGTTACTTAGTTTTAGTTGGTTCGTTTTACTGAGGTTAGGTTAGGTTTAGGTGTGTCTCCATCCCCCCGACTTTCAGCACCTCCGCGCAGCCAATCACAAGTTTCTGATACACTCGGACTGAAAGACCTGCCGAAAACACTCTCCCGTGACAACACAGAAAGGTGTGTGGGGAGGATTTAATTGGCATGGCGACTAAATTGGGAAGAAAATGTGTAACGCAATGTCATTAAAAAAGAAACAAGCTAGTCGTCACTCACCAGCTTTTGTTGATCATGGGTGGTCGTTTTTTTATGTGTCCTTGCCTCCTTAGATAACTGTTTGTATTGCATTCATCACACAGCTAATAATAATAATAATCAGGCATGTGCACTGCACACATATACTGTAGTGCCCTCTCTAGAGTCTAGAGTAGACCATGAATGCAGTTTTTACTATGGTGAAAGAAATGCAAATGCCCTCTTTCCATGCCATAACTGAAGGCAGCGTCCATGAGAATTCAAAAGCTAGTTCAGTCAGTGTCTGTATCACCAAGTACCGAAAATAGCCGGTCTGCTATTTTCGACATTTTCACCAAAAAGGCCCTTTTCGAAGTTTTGCAGCCCCTGCCTCTCTAACATTCTCTGCACGTCCCTGATAATAATAATAGTAGTAATAATAACAACGGACAATGAAATGTTTATTTTCTGTGCATTTCCTTCATGTTGTTACATATTATGTTTTTTTTATTTTTTTATTATTATTTTATTATTGTTTTAGATGATGAAGCAGCTTGTGGATCAGACACAGAGACAGCAGGACAAGAGGAGGCTGGAGGGAGGATTTGAACCATCAACCGTCCCCCCCGTCCCCCCCTGTTCCCCAAAAACCTTCCCCCAGCTCACACCACGCAGGACGTGTTCCCCACATCTGTTCCTCCAACAAAACATTTAAGGTCCTTACACCCATGGGGGGGGGGGGGGGGGGGGGGGGGGGGTCACCAACATGTTTGTACACCAGAGGTCTTCAATGTTCAGCCCAAGGACCCCTTAGTCAAGAGAGAGAGAGAGAGAGAGAGAGATGAAGCAGGGACCCCCACAACAGATTGTTTTGTTTGACAGCACAATCGTCAGCGTATTTTGGATTCATGTCAATTTGTGTTTTCAGATATTTAACCATGTGAACCGTCAATACTTGACAAACTTTCACTCTGCTTGGTCTGCTCCCCCCCCCCAAAGTTCTCAGATCATGGGTTCAAGTGGTTAATATACAAGAGGAGAAAAACTTTTCTATCACTCAAAGATGTGGAGGACCCCCTAGTCACTCTGAGGACCCCCTAGGCAGGGGTCCCGGACCCCTGCCTAGGGTTTCTATTCGTACACTCGAGTTATAGACCTGTCATGGTCATTCTGGGCCATCTCTTTATGTGTTTCTGGTAATATTATTGTCCTATTATTGGGGGGGGGGGGGGGGGGGGGGGGGTTCGGAACCGGTTGGGATCCAGCATTGAAGAAACCGGAATCGGTTTCATCGCATTTCATCATGAACATTAGTGAGGACCAATTACACAAAGACAGGTTGAAAATGGGTGAAGTTGTCCTTTTAAAATCGTAGCGTCTTAATTATTATTTGGGAGGGCCCACTTGCAATATCCGCACGGCCCACCAGGTGGCGTATCACAGGTTTAGTCAAAAACTGATCAGCGATAAAGAGACACAAACTTTATTCAGAAAGAGATCAGAATTGTTCCACTGCGAATAGAGACAGCAACTAGTGTGAATGAATAGCTTTGGCGCAAACGACTCCCTGGCGCCCCCAAGTGTGTAAGGACCTTATACGACACTGTAAAATCCTTTAGCGTACAAACCACAAATGTAACCAAGCGGGTTACGATTGTATACCTACTCCATCGCTGGGTATTTTACTGGTGTTCGTTTCCAGCCAATCAGAACGATTTGAGCAGTTGAACCTGAATCAGAATATCGAACCCAACGACAACTTTGACATCTTTGTCCAACAAGAAGTTTTACAAAATAGAAATGAAAAAAATGAAAATTAAAATAAACACTTCTCCACGTCTTCATAAAGCTTCGTATATCAGGATGGTTGCTGGTTTCCGAACCCACAACCTGAGGTTTGGGGGGGGGGGGGGGGGGGGGGCATCAGTGACATCAATCAAATGGAACCAAACCACATTCAACCAATCAAAAGAAAAGTCAGCAAAGGGAGTCAGCCACCCAAACAAATCAAAGGCATTGTTAATTAACCAGTCAAACCCCCTGTTAACCACTTACCCGCTACAAAAAAAACAACACATTGTGAATATACCAAATGTATAAGCTCACAGCGCGTTGCTCCGCGACACGTCGTGAGCTTGCACATTCGCAATTCTTTTTTCTTTTCTTTTTTTTCTTCACAAAATGTGAATCTTTCGATGTTTCCTTTAAAAAAGAAATTGGGCCGCCAGCGTTACAGTGGATAACCAACCAGTCAATCAACTAATAAAAAAAGTGTGGTGCAAAGGAGTGGGCGAGGCTTGTGGTGGGTATACGGTATATATAGCAGGCACACTCTGGGTCTATTGCTAATGAAAGAGAGCCCTTCGACGTATAGAAGTGAATCTATATATACATATATATGTATGTATATATATATATAGTATATGGTTATCTATTCATAATAGAATCTAGTAGAAATAGAATCCAGACACATCCATTTTTCTTTCCTCTTATTTTCTTGTTTTTTTTTTGGAACCTACTCGAGTGTCAATTAAGTTCCCTCAGACCACCGTGAAAGTGAGAGAGAGAGAGAGGTTGCAAAGGTGCATTCACACGCAACACAATACAAATAATTGCGTCGTTTGAATTGTGTCAGTCATTTTCAACTGCACTGAATTGCGCGGTTCACACAGTCTGCCAAAAAAGTGATCTACATCTTTCCGTTTACATTTTATCGTATCATTCAGTAAATTTGGCATGGCATCGCACGTGAATGCACCTTTAAGGGAGCTACATGCTTCCAAAAAATCCATCCGACGACCAAACTTTTTTTTCAGCAAAAAACTGACAGACAAGTGTCCGATCAAACTGCCTACCAACTGTTCTGAACAGCAGATCCCGCCCACTCACTAATCTGACTGTGGCAGCCTCAAGCGACCGAAGCGTTTGTCTAAAATCAGGGATTGAGGGGATTTTAATAGCTGGATATCGGTTTTGTTGCCCGTGGGACATTTTGTCAAGGAGATATGAATGTTTTGCTATTTATTGTGACAGTTTGTGTTTATGCACATGGTCACTTTTCAGGTCAGTTTTATTATTTTATTTTTTAAATATAAAATTCCATTTAGTTACATTAGTCATCTGACATGTTTTCATTCTAGTGATGGTTGACTAAATATCATACAATTTTAGGCAACTAACTAAATGCACATTTGATTTAGTTGATTTAGTAAGTTATGTTATGCTACCAAAAATAGCTCACAGATCAGGCGTGTTATTATTCCGACGTGCATTACTCCGACGTTGCGTTCGTCCGACTCTCCCAATTACTAACCCTATCTCTAACCCTAACCGCACGTGTAGCCATGTACCGTTGTTCCCTATTGAGCTTGGCACATTTCCTGGGGCAAGCTGCCCAGATCACACATGTCACACGTGTCTTCTTATTTTTTCACTCTTAAAAAGCGCCTGCAATGTAGTGCATTTGAAACCACATTGCAGTGCACATCATGGGGTGATCACTGCTTGCCTCCTGTGAATTGTTTTATTTTTATTTGTGTTTATTTTCTGTTTATTTCGTTGCTGAGTGAGGTCAGCAGACAAAGTGAGATGAAAAACCTGGGTGAAATGTGCCAATCTCGACATCGGTAGTTGGAGTAATAAGACGTCGGACTGACCGCCGCTTTAGTTGACAAAATTAACACCAAACTATCACTGATTTAAAAACGAATTAAAAACGACATACTTTTATGTTACTTTCATTGCCGGTAGAATGACGCCTTGGACTGAATGTGCAAACATTCAACGATTCAACCAATCCTACATGTACGTGTACGTGCAGGAGCATCCGCTAAATATTCGGACCCATGACCCACCCTGAACGAACAAAGCTCTGATGTCGGATCGAAGCATGTAGCCCCTTCAGATGCAAGACGGTAGGAACCTTTGTTTACACTCTTTGACACGTCACTTTAATAGAAAGATTTCATTTCCCACAATTCACTTCTTCCCAGGTATCAAACCGTTATTGCTAAAACCCGGTTTGTTGTTGTTTGCCTTTTCTTTCTTTTTTTTTCTCTGTGCAAAATAGATTAATCATCTAGCTTCCCTTGGCTTCCTGTGTGACGATGGTACACTGTAAAAAGCTGCAGTGTTAATTTATGGATTAAGTTAACACTGAGGATTTTGTTGTTTAAAGCATGCAAAAACACAAAATAAATAAATCAATAAATAAATACAAATATTATTTGGTTGATAAATAAAGAAAGAAAATTGTGTCGGGGTTTGCGAATAAATAAAACGTTTGGACAGGTGGTGGGAGGAGTTTCACTTCAACTGGAAATATCCTCGCTCTGGGAAACAGGACGTGACATCATGAGGAACCTTTTGAAGGATTTATGGATTCAAGTCTACAACCTGGTTGAGTTTTTTAAAGCTTAATTTAGTTTCTTTGACAAAACTGTTATTTTATATAAACAAAAGAGCGGTTACCATCCATTTGTTTCCCAAGAAAGATATGAATTACATGAAACTCCTCCCAAAAAAAGAACAGGAAGGAAAGAATTAAGCACCAACATCCTGAAAAAAAAAAAAAAAAACTCAACCCTTCAACCCGTCATACTTCTCTAGACACCACAGACACCAAGAAAAACTGTTGAATAAAATCAGTTCAGCGCTTCACACTTCTCCGGACAGCACAGACACTAATGGTAGGAATAATCGTTTGTTTCAGTGACTCGAGTCATTTTGTTTCTGATGACTAAAGAGAT
Source organism: Nannobrachium achirus (assembly GCF_963921795.1). Taxonomy (NCBI): domain Eukaryota; kingdom Metazoa; phylum Chordata; class Actinopteri; order Myctophiformes; family Myctophidae; genus Nannobrachium; species Nannobrachium achirus. The sequence goes on from NC_137828.1 coordinate 13,984,702, forward strand.
GACTTCCAATGATGAGGCTGGCAGCTGTGTGCTCCTATTTGATGGACTGTGTTTCTCCAAAAGGAGCTGAATGTCCTGAGTGAGACAGATATTGTGCTTAAATAACAGTTGGCTTTAGGACCAGAGGAAACACATGACTGTTAATAAATAAGTAATGGACGTAGTGACCATTGCATCAACCGTTGGTTTGTGGAGTCCTGTTTTGAAGCCTAGAATTAAATTGTCTGTCGCCTTGTTGGATTTGACCGCTGACCTTCGCCGTCACTGAAAAATAGCCTTGAGGTGTCAAGCTCGATGCTCCTGGTTCTCTGCTCTATGAAAGGACCACTGCAGTGGTCCTACAACCTGTGTGCTAGAATCTGGGGCAGATGTCTCCCTAAGTGGCCCCATGCTCTTTAACTGCTGCTGAATCTGCAAACACGCTACGGGAACATTTACGGGCCGGAGGCATTCACATGCCAGGGGCATTCGTGGGCCGTGGGGCATTTGTATTGCACTTAGAGGTGAAATTATCAGACCGGTGCAAGATGGACAAAAAGTGAAAGCATTTACCAAGAATGTTTTCATTAATGAAACACGAAAGTCAAGGGATCGAAGATTATCAGACACTGTCCTCTTATCGGCATTTAGCCATATTATGTCCACTCGGGTCATCCTCATGAAGCCAAGGTTTATCAACCATATCCTTAGGTGTAGATCCACAGCACCTACACCTAAACATGGTGTATATGACAAGCAATTTGTCTCAGTCCAATCTCCAATGAACCATGACGCCTGTCCGTAAGACGTCAGCCCATGACCACTTCTACTTAGGTGACCATTTACCCTGTTGTTTACTCAGATCTTGAAGTTATGAATTATCTCTTGATACAAGTATCTGCTAAATGCCTAAATTGTCATTTCTGTAATTGTAGAAGACAGTGATTGTAGCAAGGAGACACAGATAGCTGACTGGTGTTGAAGACAGGCTGAGAGATCAATAAACTGTCAAAACGTGGCCTAGTCTACTATGCCTACTTTTGCCGAATGTCCACCTATTTTTGATGGGTCTACATCCAAGTCTGCAAAGTTTTACAGGCAAAAATTGTATGTATTTATTTAGTATTAAATGTTATTATGACATGCCCAGAAGAACCATAAAGTTCTCTTAACAGTTCCATCAAACACAAACACGCCCAGTCCAGTCGTGTCAGAACGTACACAGAGGAAGAGACAAGGAGAGAGAGAACCTCTCTATCTTGCTGAAAAACGGGATAGAACTATGGATCTGACTGATTCATTATAAGGAGGTGCGCCTACCTGAGGAAAAGCCAGCTATAGCCTACAAGCTAGCATTAGCTATTCATAATTTTGCGTTCTCATCCCACGTCCATAACACAACTTCCCAAGGTTGAGGTGTTCCTCTGATGGACTTTGAATGATTGTTCATGTTTCTGTCGTTCATAAAAGTTTGCGCTGAACGTGATCCAAACGATATCGTCCACGACCATGATTATCGGTATAGTTGCGGTGTGGACATCCGTTTGATTTAGAAACATTTAAAAAATGACATATGTATGGTTGTATCGTTAATAGTTATCCCGCTCAGGGTGATATCTCTGGCCCTGACAGTGAATGGTTTTCATGTTCACTCCATTCTTGTCAGGCAAAAACCATTCCCCATACTCAAACTGTTTTTCTTTTTCAATGAATGCCCTACTCTGTCATACAAAAGTGTCGCGCAAAAGTATCTCGTATATCTGCTTTTCCTTTTGCTATTCATGAAAAATATTGAAAGTGAAAGTGGTTAAGATTGTGTCTGGGTTTTATAAATATTGTAGTGAATAGTGCAACACCCTGAGCTGGGAACAAACCCAGATTGACGAAACACCTCAGTCCGGTACGCAATAGGCAACGCTAAGAGAGCTAGCTCGGCAGCTGGGTTTGCTACACTGTTGAACCAATGTACTAACAAGAGCTTGCGACTAAATATCCATTAAAAATTTTTTTTGACAATGACGATACACAGTATGTGAACAATCAAGAACAACAATACATTTAAACATGGTGGTGTGCAGAGTGCCTCAGGGTTTTGGGTTTGTTTTTCCTTCTATATATATTTTTTTTTTCCAGGATGTTGAACGCAGCTCAATCAGAGAGGCTGTGGGAAGGTACTGAGAAAAAGCAACGCAGGTTCAAATCCCACTCCGGGACATGGTGGTTTTTGATTGGTCAAGCATCGGCCGTTGGTTTGTCGGGGCACTAAACTGCAGAGTTCCCCCAACCGTTTCTGAATCGGGCCCGAAAAAATTTAAATAAACGGACCACCCATCTGACCACTGTGTATTTTCAAGGGAATATTTATTTTTGGATGGATCGGTCAGTTGTGTTCCAACTTGAATCAAAGGAACTAATGAGGTATGCATTTTGTTTTACATAGTTTCTTTTAAAATATCAATGTTATATTATCATAATCGTAGTGTTTTGCCCATTTGTTTTTCGGGCCCACTTGAAATACCCTCGTGCCCACAGGTGGGGGATCAGTGCGCTGCCCTTAACCACTTAAATCCGCATAGCAGTGGTTCCACAAATCCAAAGCCATTGTTCCAGTAGAGAATTCAGAAACTATTTATTTATATTTATTAATTATTTTAAGCCTCGAACCAAGCCATCCAGACTCCTGGGGATTCATGACCATAAAACAGTTTAACAATGTAAAAAAAATATATATATATGTATGTATATATATATATATATATATATATATATATATATATATATATATATATATATATATATATATACTAACTATATATTATATATATGGGCTTTCGATTTGTGGAACCACAAAATGGTGGCCACTGCTATACCCTATACTGTATACTTACTCGACTGGAGTCCCACAAGGCTGTATACTAGGCCCCCTCTGGTTTTCCCTCCACACTAAACATCGTTGCTGAAAACCTGGAAAAACCTAAGCTCTACAAGAGCTGTGAGCTTGTAGATCGGCTACATTTGCTTGTATGTTCGTTAGTTCTAGTTACAATTTAAGGGCTAGCTTCAGATGAATCCCCCCCAATATTCCAGCGACCTGATGCTGACCTTCACCACCACACACCTGCAGGAGGTGGCACTACAGCACACCGTAAAGTCCCCAGTGTTAATGTATCCGTTAGTACTCATTATTGCACGGCTTGTTTGAATGCTTGATTCTGAGTGGTCAATCGCTGAAATCAGCGGTCTGATATTTCTGGATAACAGACCGCTCCGCTCTATAACAGACCGCTGCCTACTCAAAGGCTCAGAACACCTGCTGCACTCAGGCCGCACTGCGTGAATCTTGTGCTGTATCCAACATGTCAGCCATGTAAACAAATACACAGCGACATTTAGAACTAAACGTTGCACTCAAGAATGTTTTTGAAAACATTTGAAGCGAGAAATAGACAATGCAGTAACCAAATATGGATTCTACTGGATCAACACTTCCTTGTTTGCGTCGAGGCGACGTTGCGCTCTGCGGACGGCCAGTGCAACACTTTCACCAGAGTAAGCAAGGAAATATATATATATATATTTTTTTTTTACTTGGGTCAATGCATTAATTTATGTAGTAAGTAACCGTGCAATAAGCGGGATAACATCTCGCTGAGCGGTCATTATGGAGTGATAGGAGCCCTTCAGGTTGAACCTGTCGGGCTCCTATCACTCCATAATGACCGCTGGGCGAGATGTTATCCCGTACATAGTGTACAAATGGAACCAAATGGAGTTAAATGAACACTCAGGATTTTACAGTGTATGTTCAACGTTGCAGCTCGTTTGTTTTGTTGTTTCTATCCAACCACACTGAGGTTTGAAATGAAAGAAATACAAATAATAAAAAAACAAATAGAAATTATAATCAACCCCCTCAGGCCCTTTACAAAGAACCTGACCCGTTAAATGACAGCAGGTGTAAACACAAAAGTGCAAAAAAAAAAATAATAATCATAATAATAATCGTCAACAAAAAACACAGATGAAGTCAAGGTGTTTCTTCCGTTCCCGTTTCAGTGGCTGTGCGGGCGCGTTCCAACGCCAAGTTCAAGAGAAAGACATATTTGTTCTTCAGCTTACTCTAAAAAATATAAAAAATAGTATAATAATTGTACCGCTATTAAAAGACTGGTAACATCAACAAAGTTATACTTTTTACTACGAAAACCTCTTTGTTTTAGTTTTTCCTCTTTGATTCACGTTGTCTTTTTTTCCCCATTCTCTCCGTCCATCAGTGGAGTGAGTCGTTGACTCTTCGACCGACCCCCACTCCCCACCCTCCCCCACACACCGAGACATCAGGAACATCACAGCGAAGTGTTCGTTCGTGTTGATCAAGTGAATCGTTCGCATTGATCATTGAGTCGTTCGTACAGATCAAGTCAACCACTCGTGTCGATCGATGAATTGTTCGTTATGATCAGTGACTCATTCGCGATCGGTGAACCGTTTATGTTCCTCTGTGAATCGTTCGTAATGATCGGTGAGTCTCCCAGACTCGTCACCAGTGATATAGTCGCTCTGACCGCCCTCTGACCCCTCTAGCTGTAGCGGTCAGTTGTGCAACTGGGGGGTCAATACACCATGGAGGTTAGGGAGGGGGGAGTCTTTTCACAACATCCTGCTGTCCTTTATTCCCTTAAAAAGCGGAGCCGACGCTAAGTCGGACATAACGTGATTTGTATTCCCTTATCGACACTGATTCCCTGTCTCGCTTTCTTTGCCGTCTTCCTCCCGGCGGCGCTATTGGGCAAGAACTCTCCTCAGCGAGGGCGGGACAATAATGATGATAGCAATAATAGCGTTTTAATAATCCACGCTTGTTCCGAGGACCGAGCTGCGCAGCTTTTGTTCCCTTGCGTACATTCAGTAAACAAATCAACGTTCGTTCGCTTCTTTCCAACCAGAGTTTCACCCGCTATGGTAGTGGTTCTCAAAGTGGATTCTGGGTTCCTTTAGGGGGTTCAAAATGGACCCTTACAAGACCCTTACATGTCTGTAACTCTGACAGTATACAAATGGAACCAAATGGCCCCTAACGGGTCCATTTGGTTCCATTTGTACACTGTCAGAGTTAAGGGGAGAACTTGACGTTTTAAAATTTTGAGAACCACTGCGCGGCTACGGGACGGGCAACATCTCGCGGCCCCTCTCGGGCTCGCCGCCGACTCCGGACCGCGGCGGCGACTCCTCCGGCGACGTCTCGGCCTTGCGGCGGTCCTGCGGCGTGGTCGGGTGGAAGCCGTTGGCGGCGTTGGCAGCTCTGGTGACTACGCTGTCGTAGGAGGGCGGGGAGGAGGTGGAGGAGGCCGTGGAGAGCATGGTGTCAGAGCGCTCCATGGCCAGGGCCACCGAACACCCCGAACCGTAGTTCTCCCGCATCATGGCGGCGATCAGGCCCTCCTTTTCCGGAGCCCTTCCCGCCATTGCCTCCTCCTCTTCCTCTCCCCCCTCCCTCCCCTCGGCCCGGCTGCTGGCTGGCTCCTCCCCTCCCGGCAGGGGTGGTGGGGTGGTGATCTGCCGGTACAGGAACGAGGCGGCCTTCAGCTGCTGCCGCACCAGGTGCCGCCTGAAGCACCTGTGAAAGGAAAAGTTAAAGAATCAATACTGCAATTAGGGCTGTCACGATTATGACATTTTACATGACAATTCATTGTCACTCAAATAATTTGCGATTAACGATTTAATTGTGTATTTGTCGTTGACAATTACATTTCTGTTTGGCCTTTATAGGCTTTGAAGTTGCACATGGCAATCATGACACATAACTTAAATATACAAAGAAATTACTGACATATTTGACAATTTTATACTTAAAAAAGAACATTGATACCCGTCAACACTTGATGAAATGAAATCCGGCCTTGTCCCTTGCATGCCCATATATGGAGATCCCTGATTTCATCAATATAAAGCCCATATCTCGGAATGCCCATATATGGACATATTGTGGCAGTCTCTGTTGTTTCAGCGCCAACCTCTCCCTTTAGGGCGTCTTACTGGTTTACACTGCTGTTTTTATTGTTTAGCTTGCCGCAAGCTGGTATAAATGATGACGGTGTAATTTTAGTTTTCTTGTTTTGACATACCTCTGGATGACGGTGGCGGACACGTCCTCCTGCTTCCTGCGCAGGGTGGTGGTGATTGGCTCATAGGAGATCTTGGAGGGGTTGGCCATCATGAACTTCTCCTCCATCTGCTGCTTGAGCGCGTCCATCTCGCCGGACTCTCCCAGCACGCGCTTGGTGAAGGCGAACAGGATGTCCAGGCAGTGGATCTTGTCGCCGCTGACCATGGGCAGGTCCATGGAGATCAGCTTGATCTTGTTGGGCTTGGCGATGCGCAGCGGCTCCGACAGCGTGTCGGCGAAGTCCGACAGTGCGGCGTACTCGATGAACTGCGTGGCCTCCGGGTCGAACTTCTCCCACACCTGCGGAAGCAAGAACGAAGTGTTATACGTTAGACGTTTTATTTATCTTGTACAGTACAACAATTTACAATTTAGCATTTAGCAGACGCTTTTAATCCAAAGCGACTTGCAATAAGCGGGTAATACATCAATATAATAAGCAAGATAATATGTCAGTACAAGACTCAAGTTCAAGAATCAGTACATTTTGATTTGTTGCAATTATATTTTAAGTTGCTATTCATCATCATATAAATCATCATCATCAATAAAATACTACGTTTTTAAAGATGGGGTGCCATGATTAGTTTTCCCCCTAACTCTAACCCTAAAACATAATGATTAGGCAGCCTACTATATATATTTTGTGCAGTTTTTTTTTTCTTTTTCTGACTACATCTACCGCATAGTACTGTGTTCTATCCGTCTGTCATTCAATGTTACATGAGATACTTCAATCGTTTCCTGTGGAAATAAGCCAAGTGCTTTTCTAGGATCTCCTTTTAGTTGACCTTGTACCAGATAGATAGATAGATAGATAGAAAACTTTATTTAGGTGTCACTCCTCAGACTGTACATTTTTAAAAACAGACAACATTTCATTTCATAGTTTGAGGACCACTCACTTGGAGTTGTGAGACACCATAAAATAGACAAAAATTAAAACGTACATTAAAGTACATACATATAAAGAGTTACACATTTAAATAAAGCGAATCAGGCAGTACAAAACAAAAATAAAATAGAAAAATACAAATGCATAAAGTAAACAAAATACATGGTTGGGGCAGCTTATGAACCTATACTTAGAAAAGCTAATCTTCTTTTTAAAATGAGATGGCAGGCTTTGGCACATTCATTTGTGCAGTATTTACCAGCTAAAATTACATTCAATTTATTATAATCATCAAGACCATTAAAAAGTTCTACCTGTTGAGATAGTGAAAGGAATAGTTCTGACCGGATATCCTTGTATAGATCACAGTGTAATAGGATATGGGCCTCAGATTCAACAGAACCGGTGTTACATAGTGTACAGAAGCGACTATCTGCTGGGGTATTTGTGTATCTACCTGTTTCTAGAGCTAAAGGAGCCACTCCACACCTGAACTTTGCAAACGCGCTCCTGTGCTGCCTGGACATAATACTTTGTACATACGATTCAGTTTCAAACCTGTTCTTAAAGAGACAGTAGGTACGCAGTTTATTTCCTTCTGGCTTGTTAATTAGCTGAAGCCACTTCTCCTCATCTGCCACTGCAACAGCCTGATCAAGGCACCTTATGTCACTTCTTGTGAGTACAGTGTCTGTGTTGGCAAGATGAGGTAAGTGCAGCGAGCCAATGAACGTTCTAACAGTATGAGCATAGTTCTTAACACTTCTGCTCAGGTCCACCCACACAAAAACACGTTTACATAATCTGGTGTCCGGCATACTACCCATTCTCTGCCAGTTTTTAAAAATACAAGACCACTGATTTTGCCAAGGGGTTTTCCACCCCATGTCGCCCTGTATAGCGGCGTTAGGAGTATATTTACCCACACCTAGATAGAAACGACATGCCCTATTAAAGACAGCATTGATACATGAGTAGCTCTTATAACCCCATACTGCAGCTGCATACATCAGGATGGGCATAACCATGGATTCAAAAAGTTTAGTAAAGCATTTATAAGGGAACCCACCCAGCACTTTACATTTGGCTATAATTGCACCTAGTGCTCTATTTGCGTGCAGGGCTAAAAGCTTAACTGTTACATTAAAGTCCAAGCACTCGGTCAAGACTAAGCCCAGGTATTTATACTCTTTGGTGACCTCTAGTGGAAGAGGGCCACAGAAAAATGTAAAGCTAGTGATGGGCACAGCTGGGTTTCTGAAGTGCACTACTTTAGTTTTATCTACATTTATGTTTAGTTTTCACTGCTGACACCAACTATGGACCAGGTTTAGCATCTCCTGTAACTCTTCTTCTGTATCTGATATGAGAACTATGTCGTCAGCATATAGAAGTATGGATATTTTCTCATTTGCAATTGAGACACCTTTGCCAAGGGCCTTAATAGCCAGAGTAAGGTCATTTATATACATAGCGAACAAAATTGGAGATAAAATGCAGCCTTGTTTTAGGCCGATGTCAACAGGGAACCAGTCTGTAAGGCTACCGTTTACACGGACACAGCATTTCACATTTTCATACAGAGCAATGAGACAATTTAGTATATTTCCCTGTAGGCCCAGAGCGGCCAGCTTCTCCCATAACATGCTCCTATTTATATGGTCAAACGCTTTGGAAAAATCTATAAATGAACAGAAAGTGGATTTCTTTAACTTTTTCCTTGTGTCTATGATGTTCGTTAGAGTGGCAATATGGTCTAAGCAACTCCTTTTCTTTCTAAAACCGTTTTGCTCATCTGCTATAATACAATTTGACTCCGCCCACTCTGAGACCCTATTCTGTAACACACAACATAACAATTTATATACAGCAGAGGTCAGAGTAATTCCCCGATAGTTTAGGGGTATTCTTTTGTCCTTTCCGCCCCCTTTGTAAATAGGGTTGATGATACCATATTTCCATAACTCTGGGATTACACCATAAAGGAAGCATTGATTAAAGAGTGTGTGCAGTAGACTGAGTGCGTTACCATTTTTCAGAACATCAGCAGGTATCCCATCATATCCATAGGCTTTACGAGTCTTAGCTGCTTGCAAGGCTTTCACAATCTCAGCCTCGCTAATGGGCTGGTTCAGGGGGTTGTCCGTGCTGGTGTGCGGGTGCTCTATGATTCTGGTGGGAGTGGGGGCAAGTTGGTCAGATTGAAACAAGCTGGAAAACTCACTCCTCCAGGTCTCTAGAACAGCCTGCTTGTCAGTACTGGGGGACCCATCTGGCCCCAGGATCTCCCAAGGGATATTAGGCTGTCGTTCGTTACCCACACCAAGTTGGTTAACCTGGCGCCAAAAGGCCTTAGGGTCGTTGCTTTCCAGTTCCTGTATATTCTCCTGCTGCTGCCTCCAGTAGCGTCTTTTTGCATCTTGGACTGAACGGTCAAACTTCCTCTGTCTGTCCTTCATTGCAGCCCTAGCCTTCACCCTGGCTGGGCCAGGGGGGCAAGATGTCCATTCTTTCTCCCCTTCACATAGAGAGTTCCATAGTAAAGAGTGCTCCTCTGTCCACCAAACCTTTTTAGTTCTCCTCTTTTTGTTTGAACGACCCGCTTTAATAATAATGTTCCTGTGAGGTAGCTGTATATGCATCTCATGTTTTACAATGTCACAGAATTGAACATACACAGAGTCCACCGTCAGCTGATTGGCTGCTGATGCCTCTAGCTGAGCTATACAACCCCTCAGTTCATTTTGACAGGAGTCACTAGACAGGAAAAGTTCTGGGATAGTGGACAGATCAAAAGCAGTAATGGGGACCCCATCCTCATTTCTCTGATTTGCTGAATGAGCGGGAAAAGATCCTGCAGGGAGAGCCATAGAGCAGGTGAGACATGAGTGGTCTGGAATTACTCTGGATGTGTCTAAAATAGAGACACAACCTGCCTGTGTGAATAAATCCTTACTCCTAGTTACAGTAAAATCACTAAACCAGTGCAGGTTTTCATGAGGAACAATTAAATAGTCAACAACTGACAGCCCCTTAGTAGACACACAGGTAAAATCATTATTACAGTAGTTTCTCCCATTAAGCATACAGCAGTTTGCACTAATAAGGAATTGAATAAGCAGCTCACCATATGAATTGGATGAAAAATCCACTACATTCCGCTCTGCCATTATATCCACTCCCTCAATATAATCCTGAGAATTAGCACAGCGGCTGTTCAGATCCCCCATTATGAGGAAGGGCCCCAGTTTCTGAAAACTATAGACATTTGCGAGGAGATTCTCATAAAAGTCTGCAGCATCCACCTGCCTGGTGGAGTTGGCAGGTGGTAAATAACACACCGCCACCGAGAAAGTATGACTTATATTCAGATGGGGTTTAGTAGTCAATTTTACCCACAGAATGCCTTCCACAGAATTATCTAAAATGTCATAGTGGTAATCCTTAGACAGTCTGTCGCTGATAAATATCCCCACCCCCCCTGACCCTGAACGAGCCCGGTGATGAAGTCTGGTTCTGTTTTGCCCGACCCAACTATATCCATCCATAAATGCAACATGAGTTCCAGTCAGATGCGTTTCTGCCACTCCTATTAAGTCCAAGCCCAAGTGACGAATACACTGTGAACGAGTTTTATAGTTATCTGATGATATGTCAGTGTTCCAGCTCTGTACATTCCAAAACCCGCAAACGACCTACCGCAGACGATGCTCGGTGGCAGGTTCCCCTGACTCCCCAGGATTCCCCGACACGTCTGCACCCGCGTTGCCGTTGTTGTGAATTGGATTTGGGCGAGTAGATTTCACAATTCGCCCGCCTCGTACAGTCAGTTTGTCCGTCCCCATCTCTCGCAGGATAGCGTGGAAGCTGGATTCCATAGCACGTTGTTCGTGGGGTACGTCGTGATTTATATACACCTTCTTGTACATTGCATGTTTCTTCAGAGTCGCTTTCTTGCTCATAACAGCCTTCTTCTGCTCCAGACAGCTGAGTTTAGCTATCACGACTCCCGGTCTGTCATTGTATGACTGTTTCCTTTCCGCCGACACACATTCAACGTCTTTGATGTTAAGACCGTCTTTAATCAGACAGTTCACGGTGTTTATCGGCACTTCATTCTCTCTGTGCGGAAGGTTTCTAATCACCACATTGAGCGAGATGTCTCTCCGCCCCCCCCAGTGAGCTCGGCCCCGGCCCGTTCTCCAGTGTTTTCACTCGGCCATCGAGGTCGGAGATAGCTTGGGGGTCCGAGGCAGGGAGCTCGTTTATCTTCTCCTCCAGTTTAGAAACACGGCTGTAAAGTTCAGTAATATCCTTCTTGAATTCTTGATGGATAGCCTCCATCTGCTCCTTGATAGCCGCCGCCACTTTGTCTGCGATGGTGTCCTCCAAACTTTTGATATTGTTAGATATCCTTGTTTCCATGTTCGTAATTGCTGTCAAGATGTCCTTTGGGTCATCACCATCTTTCATCTTGTTAATTTCAACCAGTTCATCGTCATTTTTCTTATTTGTATTAGAACGTAGGGACGCCTGCTTTTTTGCGACCTTAGGATCCGCCATCTTGCCTTGACTGAGAGCCAGTGATGCTCAGTGAACCCACTGAGCATTTTGAGGTTTATTAGTTGCCTAATAGTGGTGTTTTTATCTTCTACACCACGCGTTGAAAATCAGTGTTGTAAAGGTCTAGATTTGCAATTTTTTGCTAGTTGTTTAGTCGGCTATATTTACACGGGTTGCTACACCAGACCACTATTAGTCGGATACAAAAAGTCTACATTTCGCCGTTAGCGGCCGTCGAAAGTAGTGAAAAGTAGGGCGACGGGGAGATTCGATCTAGTGATCTCTGGCACTCAAGTCGACGACGCTATCCACTTGGCCATCAATGCTGATATACTAGTATAGACTTTCTGGCCGTATTAAAAGGTGACATTGCCCACCTGTGTTCATTTTAGGGTAGTGCGCATTGTTGAGGAAACTAAATGTATTCGGCGCCTAATAAGCCTATAGCGATTACAATTATTTTGTTAATCAGTATGTATTGAATGATGTGGCGGCCTGGCGGGGGTGGCGTCGCGGCTGTGTTTGACTGTGTGTGTTGCTGTCAGAAATGTAATTCAGAGTAGCATGCTGTCTGGACGTTTCCACTTTACAGTGAGTGACTACACACAATCACGGTAATTAATTAACACTCTACCGGCTTACCGCGCCTTAGTACCAAGGACTTTTACATGGTCTAAAGATAGTCGTTGAAATGCTGTATTTAAAACGACTACACCCAGACCGTCCAGACGTATACCTTATAGTGATGAATGGCTATTAAAATAATTTTACACCAATATTTGGCTATCAGTTCTGCAACGTGCAGTTGTTTTTTAAATAAATATTTATTAAAACAGGGATTAACTTCAATTGTCTAAATTCTGTCTAAATATAAACGTAGATACGCCGACTATACTTAGTCGGCTAAATCTCGGCTAGATCTAAACTATACTTAATAATGATCAACGGATATTATAATTATGTTAGTCCAATATTAGGAGATCAGTTAAGCACCTTACTGTTGTTTTTTTTAATAAATAGTTATCGAATTATGGAATAAATTGCAAAGTATATTTTCGGTGTGAATATAACCGGATTCTAGCTGGTTGAAATGATGGCTAAAAAATAACTAGTCGTGTAATATCCGACTATTGCTCAGTGGGAACTGTACCGTCATGAAACTGTACCTTTTCCTCTGCAAACGTCGAAAAAAGTATTCAATCAATCAATCAATCAATCAATCAATTAGATATTATGATTATACTAGGAGAAAGTGTTAAAATTATGTTTTTATGTGGTCACACCCACCAGCAGAAGTTAGCCACACCCACAGTGTTGGGTGTATGGTAAACTGGTGCCAGCCATTTTGTTTAATTTCACTTTTTTATGGAGGCCAAAACCATATTTTGTACTTAAATGACATATAAATCTATGCTTCTATCGAAAGCCACACTACCCCTCTTACAAATGAAAAAAAAAAATAATAATAATAATAATAATATATATATATATATATATATATATATATATATATATATATCCTATCATTAGATTTGGGCTTCAATAGAACATGTCTAATAGAAGATGTCTAAATCATTATGATATGGATATACTGTCATAGAGACAGACGGGCTCCTACAAATTCACGCCCACAATTGAAACAGCGGCCCCGCTTCGGGTAAGGGAGAACGGTGAACTGCAAGCCAGCCCATAGAAAGTCATTGCAATTCACCCTTGAATAGCCTAATATTAAAATAATCATACACGAACTGAAGACTATATTGATTTAAATAAAAATGTGTTTTCAAATGTATGGCCTGACCCTGATAACATATCTTCTTGTTTGCTAAATACATGATGTGAGTCACGTTTAATTTGTCACTTGAATGGGTTACCCATAATGTTAACAGAGAAGAGGGGAAACGGCAGAGAGAAAACCTGTCGCTTTTCAGTGACATCACTGTCTTTACTGCTGTGCGTTTATGAGCGCCGACTTTGAAGATCCCGACCTTTTCAACTACAGAGTGGATTCTCCAGGTTAGTATTAATCCAAAAATAACCTGCAAGACTCCGTTTGGAAGAAGCGAGATGCGATCATTTTCCAAAAATAAACAGCCTAATTATACATGAGAGACAAGCATATCTGGGTATTGAAATCCTCAAGGGATGCGTTCATGACGTATGTACCATGCGACCACCTAAACTTAAGATTTCCAATGCTAGCACTTTTGACTCACAGATGAAGTATATTAAAGTATATTGTAGGTAGTGTGTCAATATGACAGATATGCCACTTTAAAAAGGCAAAATTAAACTCATGGGACACTTTGTTAGAACACAAAAAAAATCGCTATGGACTCAGTAGTCAACCACTGAAATTATGATATTTCACGATGCCTCTCATTGGGATTGCATTGGCAGCTGCAGTTCACCGTTCATCCTTACGCGAAGTGGGGTCGCTATCACAATAGAGCGGCCATATTTGTATGCGCCCGTGTGTCTCTATTATGATTGTGTGTTTTTTTAGAGTGCAATGGCCTTTGAAAACCACCAAGGGGTGCTCTCCTACTATCTGATCGTCAAATAGAACACAAGAGAATTTTTTTAATTTTTTTGGACTGGGGCCTATATGTTTACATGTTGGCCAGGGCATTTTTGCATACATGCTATAACACATTCCGAGCCTGCGATCTCGATCGCGTGCTCGCGCTGATTCCAATGAGTACCTTATTTTCATCTGGCGACCACCGGAAAGTGTATATATGAACGTGTTTAGTTAACGTTAAGGTGGTAGGAACCAATATGCCGGAACCAATATCCGGACTGTGTTGCCCGTCAGACTGTGTTACCGGTGCTCCGATAAAATCAGTCCGGTCGCGGAGGCATACAGTATGGGTTTAGAGCAATTTTTAGCGATCAATATTAGATTATGAAATATAAAACTTTTGATTAATTAAAAAGACGTTTAGTGCGTGTATGGCAACAAAGATCAAAGACGTTAAGTGAGTTAAATCAGTCTTTTTTTCAACTGGGCCTTTTGACTCAGAGGCTCTCAGCTTTCAGGAAGTAACCAAAAATAATGTTAACTCCATAGACACATACAAAACAGAAACAGTAGCCTACAAAACTATGGCTCCACCTCTTTAAAAGGTTTCAAAGCAACACATTGTTTCCCACTTTTATATTAATGTAATATCATTTGAATTGTAGAGTTTTGCCAATTCATCAGGGACCCACTTGCAATATCCTCACAGTCCACCAGTGGGCCCCGGGCCTAGGGGTTGAGAACCAATGCAATAAGAAAAAAATGATAATGATGAAATTTTTTTTAAAAAATACAATAATGCAGAGGTGTGCCTCGAGACCTAGGGCGGCTTGCACCAACACGGTTTAAGCCTTAAACTGGTTTAAATCAAGGTTTATCTTTTAATCAGCTTGCACCAAACCTTAAATCTAGTTTTCATTAATCAGGCTTAGTTTTAAACCATCCTTGGTTTGAATTTTCACTGTAAACCTGGATTACTGTTAATCCTGTTGCACCACTACTTTAAACTTTGATTTAAACATCAGTAAGGGATTAATTTTAAACCTGCTGTAGAGGTGGTTTAAATGCAAACATGCCATTGACATGAATGGGGGTCCCCCTCCACAGAGGGAAGCCTCAGAGCCAGCCCTGCATGCTTGCATCTGTTGATCTGTAAACTGCAGACAGTTCACAGCTGAAAACAAACATCTCATCATATTGTTGTCTTCAATACATCCTTGTAGTACTGTACATCGGCTATTTTAAATTAGCGAACATTTAAATATTTACAGGGACATAATACAGACATTTGTTATGGAAGCTTGTGGACTTCCCAAGCAACATGGAGACGTTTTAATTTTCGAAATCGCTTCATAATTGACTCAAATATGAATGTGATCAAAACTGTGGTCTTTTCTTGCTTCCTTTCTAGCCGCGCATCGCATCGCCGCACCGCACCGCACTGTGTAGCGTCCGAGCGTCATCGTCGTATGACGGAGCGTTATATTTTTTGTTTTGTTTTGGCTGCAGGCGCTCTTCTTAACATAGGCCTGCCCACATTCTCCTAGAAGTGAATACAAAAGTAACCCTAATGATATTAGGCTCAAGAGAATAGCCCAATAGCATATTCAAGTTTGTTTATATCGAAATCCAAGATGGAGGACATTTAAACCATGAATTAATCACAGTTTATGGTTTTAATCACAGGTTAAGGGTTTTCACAGATTTGTTAAAGGTGATACACCATGAAATTTCACTTTTCCTATTTTAAAACCTTTTTTTGGGGTCCCACTAGCACCTTCTATCCTCACAAAGTCCCATTTCTGACCGTTGTGTCTTTCTCTGGTTTTGGGAAGGCGAAGGTTTAAAGTATCCCACGGGTTCTCAAAACAGGCTGTCCAGATTTGCTGCCGATCATGACGTCATCATCGGCACCCCCCCCCCCCCCCCCCCCCCAGCTCCAAACTAGAAGACGCAAGATGTTAAAATTATGTTTGTTTGTTGTAAAAAAAAAAAAAAAAGTTTTTGAGAAAAAACTCGTATATTGAGAATAGGATATTCCTCTATGTTGCTGTATAAGCTTGTTTTATATGCACTGATGTGACTATGTGATATGCCTGAACTTTCCAATAAAAAATATGAATGAAAAGAAATAATCCCAGACGGCTTTCACTGCAGCTGAGCAGCCACATTACCATGACAACCAGCGTGCACGTTGCAGCAACACAGCATTTCACATCCATTGACTCACCAAGCTGGTATCTGCTGTATGTCTCGTTAAACAATAATCCATTTCCAGGGTCGGCTAGGCAGCCTAGCCTAGGAGGCTAGCAGGCTAGCTCCAAACAATCCACCGTCTTTTAATGACTTCTAATCGTTGTGAACTGTCCAGAACGGGGGGCTGTACTCTGCTTGCTTTGGTCGCGCTACCATGTTAAACTTAAACAACTAATTTCTAATCTGTAGTAGGCTATTAGTCCAGTCTCATTGTGGATGCTCCACAGCATGCTGCAACTCCAACTGTGTCACTTTCCCTTTGAACTTTGCGTGAACCCTGAGATTAACCCTTCAACCCATGGAGCTTCTCTCTAGAATCTAGAGAGATTCTGCCCTTTGTGTGTGCAGATAAGCACCCCAACCAAACACTACACGAAAAGTCTTAAAAATAATAACAATTAAAAAAAAAATAATAATAAAAAAAAAAAAAAAAAAAAAAAACACATTTTTTAATATTTATTTCATTTCGATTATAGTTATAGTTTTCTTTCTAACATATTCCAACCATTATAAACGGAATATTATTATCCAGCCATCTATGCTACAGTACACTGCAGTGTACTGTTTTTTTTTATTTTTATTTTTTATTATTTTTTTTTTTTTAATTGTTATTATTTTTAAGACTTTTCGTGTAGTGTTTGGTTGGGGTGCTTATCTGCACACACAAAGGGCAGAACTGCGCCACCCCCCCTCAGGCCAATTTTATACTGCAGCTGAAAATGCTCTGAGAGCCATTCAAAAATGAGAGAGGATCTCTATTCAGGAGTGGTAATTTAGCCTCAAACCTTTTGAAAAACCTTTTTGGGACATAAACAATATGACATAAATACTTTTTAAATGCATGGTGTATCACCTTTAAGCAATGCTTAAATTTAAGTGGTGCAACGCACCTAGATTTAAAATAAAACCTAGATCAACAAACCCTTGATTAACCCTAAACTAAGATTTATTTAATCCCTTTTGGTGCAAACCGCCCTTAGTCTTGAGTCACAAATGTGATGACTTTAGACTTGATCAAATAAAATAAAAACACTTGGATATGACTTGGACC
Organism: Nannobrachium achirus; assembly: GCF_963921795.1. Classification (NCBI taxonomy): domain Eukaryota; kingdom Metazoa; phylum Chordata; class Actinopteri; order Myctophiformes; family Myctophidae; genus Nannobrachium; species Nannobrachium achirus. Next base: position 14,002,139 of record NC_137828.1, read on the forward strand.
TCAACGCCAGTGGCTTGACTAGACTTGAGACCTCTCGTGACTTGAAACTTGAAAGTATTTTGAAGCCAATTGATTAACGTCCAACGACAAAAGTCCATATGACATGTCTGGGACTCTAAACAAAACATTTAAGACTTGTACTTGAAATGAGAAGTGTCAGTCTTGACTTGGGACTTGACTTGTCAGTCCTGTCTCGGAACTTGACTTGGGACTTACCTGTCTTGACTTGGGACTTGTCAGTGTTGACTTGGAACATGACTCAGGACTCGAGGGCAAAGACCCGAGACTTATTCATAGATGTGTTCTGCGATAAAGGGTAAAACAGTGTTTCTAAAATGGCTAGTTCCATTCCTTGATTCTCATTGGCTGGTTTCCCTTAATTGCTGTGTATACCCACACCTTGAATCAGTTTATATCAAACCTAGGTGTGTGATTTCTTTTCACAGTGTTCCACAGTGCACCAATTATCTGCACCTGTGTTGTTGGCAACAACAAAAAAAGCTACTTTCTTGTAGCTGGGAACTTTCTTGCAGGCTATGAATTATTAGTGAAATAGTACAGTTTTAATTGGTATGTCTATGATTTTTCATGTTGGCATATTGTAACCGTTTTAGAAAAGCAATAAGCCACGCAAGGCATGTGGTTACCTGTATTTTATAACGGCTGAGAGGGTTGGAGACTCGTCTTCGCCTCGTGTCCCACCATGCCTCTCAGCCGTTATAAAATACCAGGTAACCACATGCCTCTTGTGGCTTATTGCTTCAATAAGCATCTCGCATGAACACCTGGAAGTATAAATAAACAGTGCAATAGTGTACCTCGTAGAACATCTCGAAGTCGTCCTCGCTCAGTGGCTCGGTGCTCTCCTCCGTGGCCACGCTGAAGTTCTCCAGGATGATGGCGATGTACATGTTGACCACGATGAGGAAGCTGATGATGATGTAGGTGACGAAGAACGTGATGCCCACCGACGGGTTGCCGCAGTCGCCCTTGGCGGTGGTGCCCGTGTGCGGGAGGTCCGGGTTGCACTCCTCGGGAGTGTTGATGAGGATGGGGCCCAGCAGGCCGTCCCATCCCGCCGACGTGGTGATCTGTGAATTTAATTTCATTGAATATTTAGATTAATGTTTGGCGTTCCACATTTTGGAAGCAAAATAGATTATTATTATAGCTATTTTCACTATACTTGAAATAGGGCAATAGCATAAAGTGGCAAATCGAGTGGAAAATCTAGTGGAAAAGTGTGTGGCAAAGTGAGTTTAACGTTTAATGCAATCAGATAGGACTTTTCTGTTTGGATGCATGGGCTGTCATGGCCAGAAAGTAGTTTTTTGCCACTCAGTAGGTGTTCCCGCTTAACTTCCGGGTATGATGAGGATGTCACCCGCATACCCTCTATAAGTGTTTAATTCACAATGTACTTTTGCCCTTCCTAAAAATGCAGTAAACAGTACAATATTGGTCTGTAGTGGAGTGAAAGTCACAATAAAAAACACGAATACGCCAGTAGCCTAAAGAAGCCTGTCAGCAAGGAGTTTTGGGAGAGGGAGGAGCAGGACGAGGGCTTTCCAAGTCAGTAGGACACAACAGCAGTGACAACACACAGAAATGTGTGTGAGGAGGAATCAATTGCATGGCATACAGACTGAATTGGGGATAAACAAGGGGTAAAAATAGCCAAAAAATGTATTAGATAAAGTTGTCAAATATGTTAAATATGTTAAAACTATAACGTAAAATGTCCGTCGACCACACTTTTCACTGACGAAAATGAAATAATAACTAAGCTATGATGACAAAAACGAACACTAAATATATTGTCAATTTTGTCGACCAATAAAAAGTAGACTAAAATGTTCGGGAGGAACAAGACAGTGGAGAAGTAGATGTTGCTGACCTACAAGCTCGTTTTCAAAATCAACTGTAAATTTAGTCGACCAAAACTAGAGTGGAGTTTGCATGTTCTCCCCGTGTCTCCTAGGGTAGATACCCTCACAAAAAAACATGCAGTAATACTGGTCTCTAATATATACTGCCTCCCCCTGGCCAGCCGGGGCACCTGATGGAGGGGAAAGAAACTGGTTGGAATAACGTGTTCCTTCCACGCGCTACGTCCAACCGGGGAAACTCCCCCCTGTCAGGTGAAAAGAAGCGAATTAGCCTCCTCATTCATAGAAGGAAGCATTAAGTCAGTCCGTTGTCTCCCCAGGTTGGCAGAGGGAGTGTAGCGCCCGGGATTACATTAGAAAATTGACACCGGGTGAAAAATGGGTTACAAAATTAAATACAAAAATATAATATAATATCAAAATATAAATACATTTAGAAATCGGCCACCGGGAAGCGGGAACACACCTGGAACAGACAGAGCATGCTGTTGCCGAACGTCTCAAAGTTGAACATGTCGTCGATGCCGGCGACCTTGCGGACGTAGGCGAAGTTGGCCATGCCGAAGATGGCGTAGATGAACATGACCAGGAAGAGCAGGAGGCCGATGTTGAAGAGCGCGGGCAGGGACATCATCAGGGCGAACAGCAGCGTGCGGATGCCCTTGGCGCCGCGGATCAGCCGCAGCACGCGCCCGATGCGCGCCAAGCGGATCACCCGGAACAGCGTCGGCGACACAAAGTACTTCTCGATGATGTCGGCCAGAACGAGGCCTGTCGGGAGAGAGAGACAGTGGTGGAAAAAGTACTCACATTTTTAAGTTTAAAGTATCAATACTGCAATATAGAAATGCTCTGTCACAAAGTAAAAATCCAGAATTCAGTAGTAAAAGTCAAAATCAAGTATGAAAGTATTGGCATCAAAATGTACTCAAAATTCCAAAAGTAAAAGTATAAAAATATTTGAAAACAACAGATCTACAAGCTCACAACGTGTCACATTGAGCTTGTAGATTGACTATTTTCAAATAGTGTAGGTATAAAATAGGGCTAAAGTGGTTTGTGTTTTATAGTATTATCTTTTTTTGTAGATTTGTTTTTTGGGCTGTTATGCCTTTATTGGATAGGACAGTGGACTGACAGGAAACAAGGGGGAGAAATGGGGAGCGACACGCGACAAAGGTCGTCCGAATCGGGAATCGAACTGGCGACGCTGTCAGGCATCAATGCCTATGTGGTATGCGCCTGACTTGCCAATCACAGATGCAGAGTTTCCCGATATTTATACACCGCAAAAAGGTGCCGAAGTGCCAAAAATAAAGTGCTTCCTTTCTGGGCCGGAAACAAGATCCGGATCTGCATTGGCTCCGATAAGCTATAATAATAGTAATAATAATAACTGTAACCCACTCCATATTTAGCATATTACTAATAAAAAAACACATCATGAAATGATACAGAATGCAAAAATGTAAACACACTGAATTGAATATTGAGTGAATATAATACAATCTCTTGTCTACCTCCTAGCAACCAATCATGGTCCCTCAGTCAGTGCCCAAAGCCAATAGCATTAATGATCTCTGCGTCCTACCAACCAATCACGGTGGCTGTGTGAGGTCATGTATGCTAGATGATTGACGATTGGTTTTTATGACGCTGTTGTTAATTAAGGGACATCAAGCACCAAGCGACCACTCCTCTTTTCCTCTCTTTGCACCATCTGTCTATCTCTGCATCCATCCAGCCATCCGTCCATTGAAACTACTCATCCCTCACTCCATCCCTTCCTCTATTAAATAGAGCGTTCAGCTCTCCTCTCCTCTCCTCTCCTCTCCTCTCCTCTCCTCTCCTCTCCTCTCCTCTCCTCTCCACAACGCGTTGTTCGGTGCTTGATACCACTCTGAACTAAGCAAAATCAAAGGCATTTGCATTTCTTTCACCATAGTAAAAACTGCAATCATGGTCTGGAGGAGAGGGCACTTTTTACAGACGGATAAAAGGGCAGGAGCTCAAGCCCCCTTTGATGTCTATGTGTGCACGTGCCTCTCCTCCTCTGCTCTCCTCTCTCCTCTCCTCTCCCAGGGACGTGCAGAGAATGTTAGAGAGGCAGAGGCTTTGAAGATTTGTTTTTTGGGGGCTTTTATGCCTTTATGACATTTCGAAAAGGTGAAAATAACGAAAATAGCTGACCTCCAAGCTCACCGCACGTTTTCCGGTGCTTGATACCACACTGAACTAAGCAAAATCAAGTCAATACTGGAGATGTTGCTTAACGGCATGGATTTCTACACAGAGAGGGCAATTCTTTCAACATAAGATGCTGCGTTCAAATTCAGTAGTTTGGACAAGGCAATTCTCTTGAATGCTGTCTTCAGGTATGGCATGGAAAGAGGGGCATTTCTTTCACCATAGTAAAAACTGCATTCATGGTTTGAAGAGGGCACTTTTTACAGGCGGACAAAAGGGATAAAAGGCAGGGGCTCACGCCCCCTTTGATGTCTATGTGCGCACATGCCTCCTCTCCTCTCCTCTCCTCTCCTCTCCTCTCCTACTGTGTGTCTTAATCCCTCCATCCTGCCATGTGTCGGTGTGAGTTATGATTTGTAGGATGAAGAAGGGATGGGGTAAATCAAAGTGTCCCTCCTTCACCTCCCCCGTCTCTCCTGTCTCTCCCGTCTCTCTCTCTCTCTCTCTCTCTCTCTCTCTCTCTCTCTCTCTCTCTCTCTCTCTTGTCTGGATCTGTCTGTCTGTGTCTATCTCTCTCTCTCTCTCTCTCTCTCTCTCTCTCTCTCTCTCTCTCTCTCTCTCTCTATCTCTCTCTCTCTCTCTCTCTCTCTCTCTCTCCCTCTCTTGTCTGGATCTGTCTGTCTGTGTCTATCTCTCTCTCTCTCTCTCTCTCTCTCTCTCGCTCTCTCTCTCTCTCTCTCTCTCTCTCTCTCTCACACACACACACACACACACACACACACACACACACACACACACACACACACACACACACACACACACACACACACACACACACACACACACACACACACAGCATGTCCATCATGTGTGATTTGTCTCTCGGGATTCGCCCTGTGACACCACTGATTACTGCCGTTACCTTCACCCCTCCCCCGCGGCCTTGCCCCCACATACATACACACACACACACACACACACACACACACACACACACACACACACACACACACACACACACACACACACACACACACACACACACACACACACACACGTATCATTATATTTGTGAGGACATTGTCATTTTAAAGCTCACGTGTGGATCCTTAAACCTGAACTCTAAAGGGCCCTGTTTTCGTTTGTCTCTTACCCCCTTATCCCTTAACTCTTTTGCAATTTTCTTTACCATTTTGAAAAAAAACAGATGTACACGTTTGCAATGACTTGCACAGCGATGCGCTGTCAGCTTGTAAATCAGCAGTTTTCCGGCGAGCGATATCAGTGCACAAGCATGTCGTCGTTGTCGGGTGGAAACCTTGTATGTCCAAAACCGTTGGTTTTGCATTTATCATTTAAAAAATTATTAAAAAATAGTTGTGTGCATGTAGATCTGCTATTTTCACTAGTTTTGTGCGTTTTGTGCGTCTTGTGATGAAGAAGGGATTTAACTTGGAGATACAAGGTGTCTGCCCAACAATGACGTTGTGCAAGTGTAACTGTAATCCTAACTCCTAAACCTCACCTAAATGCCTAGTTACAACCCTAATCCCAACACGAATCGATGCCACCTCTATAAAAAGAAATAAACCAAGCATCTTTCTTGTGAGGAGCAGGAAAATGTTCCTCGCAATGTCTGTTATATCACATGATATTGTCAATGTCAAGCAGAAACCTTGTATCTCCAAGTTTCAAATGCGAACGTTTTTTTGTAAAGTCCTGCTTCATCACACAAGACTGTCTGTGTCTCACAAAACCTTGGAAAATAGCAGATCTACAAGCACACAACGCCTCGCGTTGTAGATTCTTTAGCCGATTGCTTGTAGATCGTCCTGTTTTCACTAGTTTAAATCATTGTTAAAATGAAATAGAAAACAAACGGTTTTGAACATAGAAGGTTTCCACCCGACAACAACAATATGTTTGTATTGCGATACTTATGGTGTGAGGACCATACGTGTCTGTCCCCAAAAGTATAGCAACACACACACACACGCACACGCACACGCACGCACGCACGCATTCAGGACCATTAGCTCCCTTCCAATCTGTTGTTTTAGCAGAAGCCTGCTTATCACAGCGACGCAGAGGACAACATCCATGATTACATTTAGATAAATTACAACAAGGGCTTATAAACGTGTACGAGAGACAGACTGACAGACAGTGGAACAGCTTAGTGGGAGACAGTATAGGAGAGAAAGACAGACAGTAGGAAAGCTGAGAGGGAGACAGTGTAGGAGAGACAGACAGTAGGACAGCTGAGCGGGAGACAGTGTAGGAGAGACAGACAGTAGGACAGCTGAGAGGGAGACAGTGTAGGAGAGACAGACAGTAGGACAGCTGAGAGGGAGACAAAGAGAAAGAGACAGTAGGACAGCTGAGAGAGAGACAGACAGTAGGACAGTTAAGCGATAGATCTGCGTGACGGCTCATCCGCACTGCACGCGACGCGATGTCACACGGAATACTGTCTGCATATGGAGTGTCGGCCATAGCGTTGCGAAATAGCTTAAACCAGTGGCAGGCAGTGCAGTGGTGGTCAGTAATAGAGACTAAATTTACTGAAGTACAGTTTCTTTTTTATTTATATATTTTTTTATCACACGGTTTTTTGTAATCCATTTTTCTCACCCAGTGCCAACTACCTAACCTGTAGTCCTGGTTTCCGCTCTCAACCTGCCACACCAGGGGAATTGGGGAGCACCTGGCTGGCTAGGTAGTATAGAAACCAGGACTACTGCTTATTTTTGTGAGGGCATCTACCCTAGGAGACACAGGGAGAACATGCAAACTCCACACAGAAAGGCCCTATTGCCAACCCCACCTAGGGTGTGGGGGGGGCACTGATGACGCGGAGGAGAGAACACACCCCCAGCACCCACAGCGTCCCCCGGCGGGAATCGAACCCAGGACCTTCTAGCTGTGAGGCGAAGCGCTAACCACTGCGCCACCGTGCCCCCAGTAAGTAAAGATTCTGAGGATCTGTAGGCCTACTTTATTTGAGTATTACATTGTTTTGATACTTATTACTCTTACTTGAGTAACATTTTGACTGAGCTACTTTTACTTGTAGTGGAGTACATTTTGATCAGGAGTATCTGTACTCTCAAGTACTGGGTTTGAGTACTTTGTCCATCTGTGTTGAGCTGCATCCAGGGCAGCAACGGCTCCAGAGAGTTGTGACTGGGGGAGGGGGGATTCTGTCTAGGACCATTGCATGTGCTTTTTCAGTGGTTTGGGCCCTCATTTGGTCTTCTCCTACGCACCTGCCACCATTCAGTGTTAGAAAGTTCACTTTCAAAATGAACTAGTTCAAGTTCAAGTTCAAAACTTCTAAATGAACTAGTTCATTTCATAGTTCATAATTCTACATTTTGAACTAAAGTTCATGGTTCCCCAAAATGAACTAACTTAGTTCTTTTTAGTTCTTTTTTTTTAACCATAATATTTTTATACATTTGGCTATAAAAAAAAGAAAAAAAAGAAAAAAAAGTTTAGACGTTGCTGCAAGCTATTATTTGTCAAGATTATTGACACAGCCCATATAGAACCACACACAGCAATAATTTCATCCAATTTAACATTGAGGTGCCCACAATATTTAGGTGCCCAGTGCCCAGTCTTCCTGCACCCTTATTGTGAAGGGCTGAAGGCAGAAGTTTCTAAACCTCGCGCACTGCATGTTTCCGCGTTGGTTAAAATAGCTGATCTACAAGCTCACGTTGTCTCGTGGATGCGACGTGTTGTGAGCTTGCAGATCAGCTATTTTCGCCGTGCAACACACATACGACAAAGTATAGTCAGGCTTTACTTGCGAGTTGCAACTGAGAGACGTAACGAGGAGGAGATTCACAGCTGCAGACAGCACCGCATATCAACGTTCGCGAGGAGCTGCGTGCAGTGCGTGCTATTGGAACATGTGAATGAAAAGAGAGACGAGAGGACAGACGACTGCGGAGGCACGGACCGCCGCATGAACGGCCGATGATCGCCGACGAACGCCGTTCACGGGCGTCAGAATGAACGCGTTCGACAATATCGTTCATCAAGCGAAAACAAAGAATGTTCAGTTCACGTTCGCCCAAAATATGAACGTGTTCACGAACGATCGTTCATTGAATGCGGTCGGGTACAACACTGCCACCATTGTAGGTGTTTCAAGAGACTTTCACCCAAAAGAAGAGCAGAATGCTAGTATTTAGCTCTTAACAGAGAAAACAGTGGCAGAATAGCCGAGCACTGTGACTGCTCCTAAACTAAGGAAAGCCTTGACTACTATATGTACGGACTCAATGAACACAGCCTTGCTATGGAGAAAGGTCACCATAGGCAGACGTGGCTCCCAAGAGGGAGACAGGCTGCACACAAAATGAGGTGGGAACCGAGCTACCCTTCCTTAACCACCTGCCTTCTGTACCGAGACATCAGAGACACTCTTACAAGCACAAGGAGAGTGTTTTGTACAACGATGTGCAAACACAGAAGATGAGGGAACTGTTGTGACAGCTCATTAAAAGACTACAAATCATTGTGTGTATTCCTGCACTGTACTGTCTGGTACTGGTATTCTGTTTTATTCAAAGTGAAGGCAACACATTAGAATATCGCTGTTATTTGTTTCAAAGCTTTATACCAAGATTTAACCTTTCTTACATGTGCAGTAGGTATAACCATTCCTGTACCAATTAAGCCCTGTGGACCAGTGGTTCCCAATTTCTTTTCTTTTTGAAGCGGTGAAAACCGCTTCCAATGAATGGCTTTGTGTGTATCACGCCCATATATGGACATTTCAGTCCAGAATGAACAGGCTTTTTCAAAAACAGAATGTCCGTTTAATTACCATATATGGTGATCTCAGTCCAGAATGAACAGGGTTTTTCAAAAACACAAAGTATGTTACCTTATGTCCATATATGGTCACTCCAGGCCAGAATGAACAGGTTTTTCCTGTCCCGTACGTGTAAAATATCAGTCCAGAATGAATAGGCTTTTTCAAAAAGCAAAATGTCGGTTAGATGAATGGATACTTTGAGGATTGTCAAGCTTCACATGATAATTTGGCCTTCAGGGTTTAAAAAATGTAGTAAGCCACAAATACATTCAGAATAGAGGTTTTATCTGTCCACCGCTTCACTTCGAACCGAGGTTTGATTTTTTATATTACTACTAGTAAGACGCCTCAGGGCGACATCCAATTCTTGGCCATCTGGCCAGTGATGTATATCGGACCAGTTACCCATATACTGTATGGAGACCCCTGCATGATAGTCAACAATGTGATGTCAGAACATGCCCATATATGGGCATTACCAAATATGGGCATTCCCAGATATGCCCTTAATATTGATGACATCGGGACAGGGATCTCGCATAAAAACGGACAAGGACGTAATTAATTTTCAAGTGTGACTCATGATGACATCAGCGATCTCCATATATGAGCATGAATGTAGAGGTCTGCGCGGGACTGATTTTTTAATCCCGCTCCCGCCCGTTCCCGCATCATTTCTGACCACTCCCGCCCGCCCCTGCAATGATTTCATTTTTGACCGCCAGCAGATAATTCCTGTCCGCCGCTCCCACCCGCGACAAACAAATGATGTGAATTTAGTCCTGCGGACTCCCGCGGCGCACAGTACCGCAGCACGTCCAACAGCCTACCTCCCAAGAAGGCACATTGAAATGAGATCCAAAACCATTACCAAACAAAAAAGTGTGCGCGATGCGAGGAGCTTATTTGTGACGGACTGACGGTGGCGTGAGAACAAATGAGAGAAAGAGAGAGAGAGAGGGAGAGGGCGAGCGACGGAGCCACGGCACGGAGGGAGACAGCGAGAGGCGAGAGAGAGAGAGAACTTGGCGGAGAGAAAGAGAGACTCCAGTCCACGTACTGTATCAATGTGGTTGTCCTCAGCAGGGGGAATTGCGTTCTCTATTCACATCTTGACTTGCTAAAGAAGGCACGTTGACGTTTGTATCTTATCCATTGAGATCCAAAACCAACAGGACTAGTGTGCGCGAGAGAGGAGCATTTGTGAGGTTGTTAACGGAGGTAAAGTGTTTATATTGCGATGGGACTATATTATAATAAATAGTTGTTATTTAGGCTAAATAGTGAGTGACAATGCCGCCGCAAATATCTGTCCACCGGTTAGCCGTTAACAGACGAGAGAGGGAGGGAGGGGGAGTTAGAGCGAGAGAGAGAGAAAGAGAAAATCCACGTGCCGTGCTGTAGGTGCATGCTTTGTCCTCAGGCTCAGCAGGGGAAATTACATTCTCTACATATTCTTGCTAAAGTATAGATATACGCTTATTGCGGGAGAGTGTGGGATTTTGCGGCGCCCGCCGATGTTATTTTGACCGCATGTCCCCGCCCGCGGTGATTAAAATATCGCCCGCGCCGCAATATATGGCGACGGGTCCTGCAGGTCCCGCGGGAGTGCGCTCCCGTTGCAGGCCTCTTTGCAACCCTTTCTGTTAAGAGTGGTTCCCATGACATCACAGTGATATCAGAGCATGATGTCAGAGCGACAAACCCATAGAACCACAGACAAACCCATAGAACCACAGTGTACACACACGTCTACACTGACACGGACAAGCTATGACATTTCTCATGGTAAACTGCTACCTTTGGTCGCAATTATTCTATTTTTACTTCTTAAAGGGGAAGACCACCCATTTCAATATTGAACTATCTCATTAATATACCTTAGAGGAGTTATGTGGAAATAAAAAAAAAGTTCCCCCTCTTCTGTGTTGCCTAGAACTGGAGGATTGATTTGGGGGTTTGTATTGCAAATCACAATGTGATGACATCACATTACAAATAAATCTATTATTTATTATTGATTATTATTTATTATTTATTATTTATTTATGGATATAGTAAAACTAAATAAGTCTGCCTATAAGTTGGCTCTGTACTTCGCCCCCTCGTCCCCAGATCATTCCAGTCAAGTCCACAAAATCAATGCTGGGGTGAAGTGGTCCTTTAAGTACAGCACTTTGAGATGATTCAACACTTGCCATATTCCTCTGGGTTTGTTATGAACATTCATCATTCAAAGGTCAGCCAGAAGGACCCCCGCTACACTGAATAGGCGTCTCTGTCTGTGCCTGTCCGGAAAACGTTTAGATGACCGCTGGCATATATAATGGGCTGCTTGCCATTGTCTCTGTGTCAGCTTGTGTGTGTGTGTGTGTGTGTTTGTGTGTGTGTGTGTGTGTGTGTGTGTGTGTGTGTGTGTGTGCGTGCGTGCGTGCGTGCGTGCGTGCGTGCGTGCGTGCGTGCGTGCGTGCGTGTGTGTGCGCGCGAGTATATATGCGTGTGTGTAAGTGGGGGTCTATAGCAAGGTGAATGGGTGATAGTGAAAACAATTTGTGCGTACGTGTGTGTGTGTGTGTGTGTGTGTGTGTGTGTGTGTGTGTGTGTGTGTGTCTGATGTACAGTATGTAGGACCTTCGTACAGTGAGGACATCAAGGCCAATGGCCTGGCCTCATTCATCACACACACACACACACACACACACACACACACACACACACACACACACACACACACACACACACACACACACACACACACACACACACACACACACACACACAGAACAACAATGCATTTCATATCATAAATGTGAATGTGAATAAGGGTAATAGGTCAATAGAGGTAATAAGGGAATGTGAATTAGGGTAATAATAGAATTTGAATAGGGGTAATAAGTGAGTGTGGATATGGATAATATCGCAAGTGTGGTTGCCTATTGTGATGTCACGTGAAGCTTGACAAATCCTCAAATCCATTATATTGTTCAGTCAGAAATTAGTATGGGTAATAATAAATTATAAATAAAATAAAAAGTCCATATATGGGCATTCCCAGAAACATCCATCCATCCATCCATCCATCCATCTTCAACCGCTTATCCGGAATCGGGTCGCGGGGGTAACAGTTCCAACTGAGACATCCAGATGTCCTTATCCTGAGCAACTTCCTCCACTCCATCAGGGAGTATACCGAGGCGTTCCCAGGCCAGTTTGGAGATATAATCCTTCCATCTGGTCTTCGGTCTGCCACGGGGTCTCCTCCCAGTGGGACGTGCATCGAGGACCTTCCTAGGAAGGCGCTCGGGAGGCATCCGTACTAGATGCCCAAACCACCTAAGCTGACTCTTTTCCAAGTGAAGGAGCAGCGGTTCTACTACAATCTCTCTCGGGTGATAGAACTTCTCACCCTATCTCTAAGGGAGATACCAGCCACCCTTCTGAGAAAACCCATTTCGGCCGCTTGTACCCGAGACCATATGGAGATTTCTGATGTCATCAATCCCAGGCCCTAACTGGCCCAAGAGCCTGCTTTACTCTGATTTACACCCTACCTTCCCCAGTTGTCAATCGATTAAAATATTTAATCCGATTAATCGCATGATTGTCCATAATCGCAAATTAATTGCATATTTTGTATCCGTTCCAAATCTACAATAAACAGATATTTTTTTCAAGTTTTTAATACTCTTATCAACATGGGTCATGGGAATAGACAAATGCTTGCTTTATGCAAATGTTTATTATTATTGGAACAATGACAAATACTGTCCAGAATCTTCTTCAAGTAACAAAGTACTATTATTTACACCTTTTTAGATTATTATTTTTTTTTTTTTTAGATGTGGTTTGCTGTTATTATATTGTTTTTTTTATATATACGACTGCATTGTCTGAAGGATGCCAAACAAGAACTAATTTTACTCTTATATACCTGTACAAAAGACGTAACCATAAAGTACATCCTTGAACCTTAAACCTTGAACCTTGAAAAGATGTGCATGGGATGAAATCATGAACTCAAGCCCAACAAATAACAGATGGGCATATTGATTTACTTTTACTAAGTTAACATAAATTGAGCTCAAATTGATATTGTAGGCTCTGTGTTACATTCCAATCAACTAGTAGCATTTAGCTCCCTATTGAAAGTAGCTGAAGAAATAAATGTAATGCCTAATGAGTTGTTGGTTAACAACAGTAAAGGTACTGTCAACATCTACAATGACCATGGAAATCCACAACACATAACAGCAAAACATAAGCAGCATGCTCACTGACATAGAGAGCTATGCCCTAAACTACGAATAGGCCAAATGGCCAAAATAAATAAACATGCGATTAATTGCGATTAATTAATTAATTAATCGTGATTAACATAACGTTGAGTTAATTAGGATTAATCTAGTTAACTCTGACAGCTCTAATGTATATGGATATGTATTTATAAAGGATAAAATAAATAAACCCAGGCCCTAACTTGCCAAGGCCCTGCTTGACTTTAATAATTAACATACATTTTATGCCCATATATGGGGATCCCTGTCCCAATGTCATCAATATTAAGGACATAACTGGGAAAGCCCATATTTGGTAATGCCCATATACAGTATGGGCATGTTTTGACATAACATTGTTGACTGTCATGCAGGGGTCTCCATATATGGGTAACTGGTACGATATACATCACTGGCCAGATGGCCAAGAATTGGCACGACCGCATGTCGCCCTGAGGCGTCTTACTAGTTATTTTACGTTGGCAGTTGTTTGCAAAATGTGAAAAAATATACATATCTGGTGTATGACTGAAGCATTGCTTTTCTTTTCATGTCCTTGTGATTATGCTCTGAATAGAATAGAACTTGTTACAACTTTGTTAGTTGTAATGTAGTAGCCTAATGCAGGTGTATGAGCCATGTTGTGTTTGTATTGTGTGTTCTAGGTATAACTGTGCCAAAATGCAATGTTCTATGCATTGCAGGGGTTTTGACACTCACAAGTTTTGGGGGGAGTTTTGGGGGCGGCCCCCAAATAAGGGAGGTGTCCCTTATTTGAAACTCTGGGAGTTGGCAACCCTACCCATACGTATCTGTGAATGGTGTTGGACACAAAGGATATTGCTGATCCGTCCAATGCAAGAATGGTCATTGTTCACCAAACAAATGGAAATGTACAGTTCAGGAGATGTATTGAAGGACTGAAGAATCACAATGAATCACCATCTTACAAAGCAATCAAGATGAATCCAGTTGCTTTCTTCAAGCCTAAAGCATCTGCTGTTGTTTCCAAGGAAAATTCCTTGAAATCAGATTGTCAGTTGTTTTCACGACTATTCATCTCTTGCCAGACAAGGCAATGTGACTTGGATGAATTCTTCATGCATGAAAACCAGTCAGCTCCTGCTTCCCTAAGTTATAATGGAGTGATTCATTCATGCCAGAAGTCAGAACTTCTGTGCATACTGGAATCTGGAATCACTAACTTAAGCCTGATGTAGAGCCACAGGCCAACACCATCATTATTGATGGGTCAGCCTTCATCAATGCAAACCCTCCACGTGGATCAAAAAAGTTTAATGACTATTCTACAGAAGATGTTCTTGTTAAGGTAGAGGCATATTGTTCAAAGTACAAGCGGGTGTATATTGTCTTTGATGTTTACAAAGAGGCCAGCCTGAAGTCAGAAATATATATGGTACAGTGTTTTTGAGGTGCCAGTGAGATTGGGACCGGAGCACCTTATGGACAGTACCCGGAAGGAGCCGGTGCCATGGCATTGGTCCGACGTCCCATTAGTCCGATGCTGGTGAATGCTAACCTGCCTGATGCTGGTGAATGCTAACCTGCCGACGCTGGTGAACGCTAACCATGGTGAATGCTAACCATGTGAATGCTAACCTGCCAACACTGGTGAATGCTAACCTGGTGAATGCTACTATGCCTAAACCTAACCCTAACCTCAGTAAAACTATGCCTAAACCTAACCTAGTGAATGCTAACCTGGTGAATGTTAACCTGGTGAATGATAACCCTAACCTCAGTAAAACTATGCCTAAACCTAACCCTATAGGACTAATGAGATGTCAGACTTAAGGGCAGTCCCCGGAAGGCACCGCTTGCTCCACCTCGTGCCCAAAAACGAGCGCTCCTGGTTTCAATCTCACTGAATCTCAAAAACACTGTGACATAAACATACAATAACCAAAGAAAAACTATCCATCCATGTATAATGGTGAAATAGTTCCTACAATGTGCAAGAAATATACTGTAGATATGACGTTTTGATTTGGCGGCCATCTTGAAAAATGAAAAAGAAAAAAAGATTTTTGGATGGCTTGGTGTAAAAATGCAAAGAGTTGACCCAAAGGAATCATGCCAAATAAATGTCACGCTTTGTATCACAAAGTGAATGATTCCTCCTATTATCTGCTGTACTATACTGAGGTTAGGGTAAGGGTAAGGCCCTTTTCCACCGGGAGCGATAACGATGACGATAGCCATAAAATATCACAGCGATAATTATGCCTTCACATTGATGTCCGATAAAGTTATCGGACATCAATGTGAAGAGGCGCCAATTAAACAGCCACTCGCGCAGAGCGCATCGCGAGCTGTTTGTCAGAGACCCAGTTCCATATCACTGTGATCTTAACCACATCGTTGTTGATCCTAACGATGTAGTTGTCGGCTATCGTTGTCTTTATCGGTGTTGGGTGGATGCTGCAGTATTTCTACATTGCAGTATTGACAATTTGAGTACGGACAGACGGGGACAACTCACCCACGACGGACAGGATGACCACCACAAAGTCGAAGATGTTCCAGCCGACGGTGAAGAAGTGGAAGCGCAGCGCCACGATCTTGATGGTGCACTCGCAGCTGAAGATGACGATGAACA
Source organism: Nannobrachium achirus (assembly GCF_963921795.1). Classification (NCBI taxonomy): domain Eukaryota; kingdom Metazoa; phylum Chordata; class Actinopteri; order Myctophiformes; family Myctophidae; genus Nannobrachium; species Nannobrachium achirus. The sequence goes on from NC_137828.1 coordinate 14,017,943, forward strand.
CCAGGTTGATGTTGTTGAGCACGTACTCCATCTGCGGGGACTGCTCGTCCGTCTCCACCATCATGGTGATCATGTTGAGCAGGATCAGCACCATGATGATGATGTCAAAGGCCTGCTTCCCCACCAGGTCGAAGAAGAAGCCCTGGATCTCGTTCTGGAGAGATGTGGTGGGGGTGAGAGAGAGACATTCATTCATTCATTTATTTATTTATTTTGTGATGCGAATTTCGCGAATGAATTTCGTCCTACCATTTCAATTCGGGGACTACCCATAAGTCCTACATCTCATTAGTCCTACATCTATCTCATTAGTCCTAATTTGGTTAGGGTTGGGTTTAGGTTTGGGCATAGTATTTTCACCAGGTTAACATTCACCAGATTTGGACTAATAGGATGTAGGAACAATGAAATGTCGGACCAATGCCATGGCACCTTTAATTTCCCCCATTCAAGTCAATGGTGAAAATGTATTCACTAATAAATGAAAGGCCATATATGGGGATCTCTGATCATCAATATTAGGCCATCTCCATATTTGGGAAAAGTTAAAATTGTAATTAAAGTCAATGGAAAAAATTAATTCACAAATAAATGTATATCAATTAAACTACTGGCAAAATGCCATGTGCCTCGATGAAGCCGGTCAATTTGACATATGGCCTAAGTGTGTGCCACCGAAACTGTGTGAGGAGTAGCACAGCAAAAAAAAAGATTTACTTGGAAGATGGAATCAAATCGGGTTAGAGAGAGAGAGAGAGAGAGAGAGAGAGAGGGACGACAAACAACAACCTGGTAACGCCGACAAATGGTCTGCCTGATTGCCACTAATAATCGCCGCCCCGGCCCTGAGAACTCGCTTTACCCGGGCCCGCCGGGGGAGAAACAAAACAAGTGCTGCTGTTCCCCTGTTCCACTTGTACCGGTTTCCCAACTTGGACTGTAACATGCTGCCTCTTACCGGAGGTCTGGGAACGGGTTTCTGTGGTTTCTTGGAGCCCAGTTTCTTCATGGCGTTGTAGTATTTCTTCTGTTCCTCCGTCATGAAGATGTCCTGTCCTCCTAAGTAAACACACACAGACACAGTTATCTTCCCTGGAGAGACAGCAATGTTGACAGTTGTTCAGCCGAGCTCTAAAATACTTTTCTTTTTTTACTATTGTACTGTTACTATGGTACTAGGGATGCACGATTAGTTGGTCAACATAGCGGTGTCATCAATATCAGCCTTAAAGGGGATTTACCATGAATTGACCAAATCTTACAATGAATGCGACACATCTCTGTGAGCGTGCGTGCGTGTATGTATGTAATCCGCGTATCTCGAGAACCGTTCGTCCCACCGGCTTCAGATTCGGGTTGTACTGTGTTTGCAAAGGCGATGTGCATTCATTTTGTTCTGCACATTTCATAAACAAAGGCAATTCAAGGTGCTTTGCATACAAGGCACAAAACATACAAAAGAAAGTACAAAGTGTAAGCAGAAATGTTTTTGAAATAAATGACCATGGAGCATATAACAGTTTTTTTAGGCTGGATTTTACAGACGTCGGAGTCGGCACAAAGTCCTGTGTAAGTTTGTTCCCTCTATCGCCGTGGTTGGTTAGAAACCACTTATCTCCAAATGTCTGATATGTATTTTCCATTAATAAAGGCCCAAATTCATCATATTACAGTGCCACACAAAAAGCCAACTACATTGGCTCAAATTGGAACAGAGGCTGTACAATTTTCCTGAAAAGCAGAAGTTTTGGACATACAAGGTTTCCACATGACAGCAGAGGAAATAAGTGCTGACTGCTCGTGTTTTATTTTAGCTGTGGGAACAGTGAGGATGACATGAGGCTTTCTCCAGGGTTCACAATGTAAGGAGACAACGTACGTCACAGGATAAAACCTCCCAGTAATTTAAACCACTGGTTTTCAAAGTGGGGTCTGGGGACCCCCAGGGGTCCTTGGGGGGGGGGGGGGGGGGGGGTCCCTGTTAGAGTCTGTTATTTCTTAATTCTTTTAGATTTTTATTCCCTTTAGCTCCTCAATTCAGTCGTTATGCCAATTGAATCATCCCCCAAACATGTTGCTGCTTTTGTTTCCTACTGTCTCACCTGCCAGTAAGGAGCCCCCAACAGGACGACTTACTGTTGCACCCTACCGACTGAACTGCCAATGAGGAGCCCCCACTGGGAGGACGTATTGGAGTCAAATCACACTCAACCCCGTTATAAAGTCATTCTCCTCTCTGTAAAAAGTATGAATGGCATATGAATGGAGGTATGGCTCCTCCATACGTCCTAAACCTGATCAACCCCAACACCCCCACCCGTT